>NC_091120.1:57168207-57468207 GCF_040183065.1 Periplaneta americana
TAAATTAAAATTCACAATTGTAACTAGTTCATAAAGTAATCATGTAATTTAATTTGTTATCTAGTTTAAATAGGTATTCGAGTTCGATAATCTTCTGGCTTATGCATATTTTTTCTGTTTAAATCTTGTCTTAGGTATATCTTTAACACTCTGCTGTACTAATATTATATTATCATGTATTTCCTTTTTATCCTCTGGTTGAGTGGAAGAGAAGGCCTCACGGCCATAACTCTGTCAGAAAAAGTAAAGCATTATTATTATTATTATTATTATTATTATTATTATTATTATTATAAAACGTTTAAGTGAAACCGTATTCAGATTCTTAGTACTCACTTACTTACTTACTTACTTACTGGCTTTTAAGGAACCCGGAGTTTCATTGCCACCCTCACATAAGCCCGCCATTGGTTCCTATCCTGGGCAAGATTAATCCATTCTCTATCATCATATCCCACCTCCCTGAAATCCATTTTAATATTATCTTCCCATCTACGTCTCGGCCTACCTAAAGGTCTTTTTTCCTGCGTCCTCCCAACTAACACTCTATATGCATTTCTGGATTCGCCCATACGTGTTACATGACCTGCCTATCTCAAACGTCTGGATTTAATGTTCCTAATTATGTCAGGTGAAGAATACAATGCGTGCAGTTTTGTGTTGTGTAACTTTCTCCATTTTCCTGTCACTTCATCCCTCTTAGCCCCAAATATTTTCCTATGCATCTTATTCTCAAACACCCTTAACCTATTTTCCTCTCTCAAAGTGAGAGTCCAAGTTTCACAACCATAAAGAACAACCGGTAATATACCTGTTTTATAAATTCCAACTTTCACATTTTTTGACAGCAGACTGGATGATAAAATCTTCTCAACCGAATAATAACAGGCATTTCCCATATTTATAAGGTGATAGTGCATCTCCTTGCTTTAGCCACAGTGAATTGGAAACTTAGTAAGAAATAATTTTACTTAAGCATAAATAGTTTCTTATTAATGTTTTAATCGTCATTCTGTAGCATTTCTTACTTATATTCCAGCATTCACAAATTATACCTAAGAAATTTATAGAAATATTGGTAATAATCAAAAAGACTTCCAGTAAGAAGGAAAAATGGTTATATTTGTTGCATTATTTATCAGAAGGACATATTTTAAGAATGAAAAATGGCTGTATTTGTTGCATTATGAAACATAGAATTTTGATCACAACATATTTATCAAAAGAACGATTACGGGAGATGTCGACGATACCGATGGTGCGCATGCCTGAAGATAAAATTAAGAGTGACACGAGGATATTTTATACTTTCTCATTCTACTTTTCACTCATTTAATAACATTTCGGACTTTATATCAATATATGATGCGGATTATATCGCTTACAATTTTTCTTGAACTAACAAAGACATAGGCCTACATACAGTAGTTTTCTAATAAGAAGATAAACTTTCGTTTTCTGAAATGCATAGGCCTACAGAAAATGTTTCTATATAGTTAAAAAAAGCTGTTTGAGTTCATTTATAAAACACGGAGTTTAAATAGATGGAGATTATGTAATTAGTTTAGCATAAAATTATGTAAATAACTATTCATATATTGCAATCGTTCTAATATTTTTCTATTTACAAAAATCGGAATTTGAAACTGATACCTATGATAGCGATTTATACAGAACCTTTAGTATAGTCCTTGGAAATTCATTCATGCATAACAAGGAGATTTACAACTAACGACTGGTAATTCTTTAAGAAACAAGGCAAGTAGTGACCGAAATACTTCAAGAAAAATTTTCTTCATCATGTGCAGTCATATGGCCGGAGGAAATGGCAACGAGACTAAAATCGCAACGAAAAGTATAAATAATGTTATATTATACCTGATAATTATTATTTTCTGCGAGGAAATAACTTATTTTATATAATGTAAAAAATCATAATGAAATTTGTTTAATGATTCTTGAGGTGGACTGCCATTTTGTACTTTTTTTTTATAAATTTTGGGTATACTTCATGTGCATAATCCCCGAATAAATTCACAAACGTAGCTATAGTGAATAAGATTATTGTATTGTATTGTATTGTATTGTATTTATTAACATTCCATGGTATTCATACATGCTTACAGCTAGAATATGGAACAAGTCAAAAAACTTAATACTATTATAAAATCTTAATTTATAGTCACAATCTAGATGAAATATATACAGACGAGATTTACAATATAGTCTACTAGTACAACACATAGTTTTAGTATCACTTTCATGAAGTGTTATTGAATGTCATGAATTCACCTACAGAATAGAAGGCGTGAGAAATTAGGTACTTCTTTAATTTGGTCCTAAATAATTTTATGTTTTGAGTTTCATTTTTTATATCGATAGGGAGGTTATTAAAAATTTTTACTGCCATATAACGCACTCCTTTTTGATAGCACGATAGACTTGCCGATGGAGTACGAAAGTCATTTTTTGACGTGTATTTATGCTATGAACTGTTGAATTAGTTACAAAGTTTTCACGATTACATACGAGGAAGACTATTAATGAAAAGATATACTGACAAGCCATGGGCATTATGTTATTGAAGAATAGTTTAGGATAAATCGCTATAGACATATAGAAACAAAGACAGACGCGATGCTGAAGATGCGTACTCTTCCATGAAAATTTCTAAATGTAAAATTCCTGTAAACAAATGGAGGAATCAATTAGGATATAGGCCTATGGACTGTCAGATATGATATTTAAAATTGTATCAAGAAGTCCTGTAGCTTCTTCTTGCATATACATGCGTGTGGCCATCTATAATGACAAATTTGTAAGCATAAAGTAATAATAATAATAATAATAATAATAATAATAATAATAATAATAATAGTAATAATAATAATTATTTATACTGGCAGAGTTAAGGCCATAGGGCTTTCTCTTACACTACCAGGTCACAAAGTATACAAGCAGTTAAAATTTAACAAAAAGTTACAGAATAGAATATTAACATATTACAAAAAAATTATACTGTAATAGCATACTAAAATCGACACTAAACAACATGAAAATAATACTATAATAGAAAAAAGAAAGTAAAATACATTGGAATATAGCAAAAGCAACTCATTTAGTACAAATGGTTAATATGGAAAACGTAGGGAAGAATATAACAAAATATAATGTAATAAAATAATAATAAAAAAGAAAATTAAATAAAATTCACAATAAAAGGCTATGATAATAAATTCATCAGCTGATAAAGAGAACAAAAAGGGGAAAGGAAGGAAAAGAAATATATAGCCTATATTTTTACAAAACTATCGCAGGGAAAAGGGGCTTATAACTGAAAGGAATCTGAATTGAAAAAGTGGAAGCCGATTCGAAATATTTCTGTACAATTTCTGAATTACGTACTTTTCTACTATCGCTAGAAGATTGCGAGAAGTTTGTGACGGAGATATAAAGTATGTAATAATAATTTGCGAAAGTAAAATGGCCTTGGTATCTTAAAAGTAATTCTGCTAAATGCATGGGAAGAGATAAAAGGATTACTTTGGAGAGTACAGTCCAGGTACAATAACAAGAAAAAACATCTTAAGAACTAAATCGTAAAACACGTTTAAGTAGATAAAAGCTTCTCTTGGGAAGATGCGTGAAGGAAGGCATTTTAACGACCACCAGGGTCTAAGCTAAAACAATTCGAATGGAAAGACACATTCTATAAATACTCCGTTAAGAAGCATACCTCAGATAAAATAACTACAT
Organism: Periplaneta americana; assembly: GCF_040183065.1. NCBI lineage: Eukaryota > Metazoa > Arthropoda > Insecta > Blattodea > Blattidae > Periplaneta > Periplaneta americana. The sequence goes on from NC_091120.1 coordinate 57,171,964, forward strand.
GGACGAATTTTCTATTGTATCCTGGAATCATATAACGACGAATTCGCACAGAGACGACATCGTTGTTTAAAATCCTATTTAAGTTATGAACGTTTATGTGGTTGTGATTTGATGATCTGTTTTATTTTAAGTAGTGTGCCAGTATCTTTCTGACCCGAAATAATGGCAGTGTAAATAAAAAACAATATGACTTGAGGTATATTCAACTAGGAAAAGCTGCTCGGTGGTCTAATGATCACCGTTGGATCACAGTCTAGTATATACAGTCACGAAGCTTGAGTTGTGAGGGTACTAGGAACAATAAACTGTGCAGGTACTATTTCACATTGCCTGTAATGAGGCGATACTAGCGATCCTAATGGTTAGCAACTATCTATGGATGCATATTTACTACGTATTGAGCTTCGTGACTGTATATACTAGACCAGTGATGTCAAATGATGCCCATAGGAGCAAGAGCGCGCTTTAGAGCCCAGGAGATCCTGAGCGCTTTACAGCGGAAAGGAAAGATACATACGAAAGAGGTAGTATATGCCGCTTGGTCGAGCCATGTACAAAGATGGCCAGCACTGATTCAATGGATAAAGGGAAGAGAACTTATTAAAACTGTATCCATGTTAATTTTTAGATTTTCTGAGAAGTATAAGTGCATTATAAGAATGTAAGTTTTAATTTTAATGTTCATTTTTCACAAGTTTGCTTTTTTATTCAAAAGGAATATTTTCTCAACTTTTTTTTTACAGAAAAGTGAAATTTTCAGATATGTTTGTTTAGTAGCCTTACAGGCACTAAAACAATGTTTTCGTAAATCTAATATATCGTAAATACGTATTACTGAAGATAGTGTATTAAAATGTTTGAAAATATTCGCATGGAAATTGTTTGTAAGGAAATTAATTAACAAAGCAAATACTGTTACATCACAAACAAAAGATATGTGCCTATGTGCTGGTAAAACGTCAGCTCTGTAGCTTCAGCAGATTGAGATAATTTAATATTCTGATAACAGAAAGTTGTGCACCAATATCACCTAAAAGCATAATGCGATAAGAATTTTATTATGTAATATTAGTTACAGTTAAAACATATACCTAGACAACTTTGCTTTGTACTATAATATTGTTTTGATTACTTTTATAAGGCTAAAGATACTATAAATATCAATATCAATTTCAACTTATCCTGTCATATTCAGTGTTTTTCTTTGGAATAACACTTTCTTTATGAATGATGTGTTTAATTCACTTAGTACAGTATAGTTGTAGTTATTATGGAATTTGTGTGAATATTCCTTCTTTGCTCTTTATTATGTCATTAACGTTTGAAACACAACTGCAATATTAGGCCAAGAAATAGGTGTTAGTACTTTTGTTTTACAGACAATATAGAAAATAACAAACAGAAAGAAGCCATATAAAAATAACGACGTAAAATTTCACGTTCCGTTTGAAGTTTGTGCACCACTGTTTTCTTAATCCAACAGGCTGCTTATTCTTCCTAGCATACCTAGCGCTTAATGCCCGCGCACGACTTCAGAGTCAGAAAAATGCGCTTGCATTGACATCACTGTACTAGACTGTGGTTGGATCTCAAGTTGCCAAGTTCTAACCCAGTGAAGGACGTCGACGGATTTTAAATAGCGATAAATTTCTCAGCATGGCTTCATTCAAGAGAAAAGTAAAGCTGGATCTACATGGTTCAAATTTCCATCCGCGTACTCATGCAATCTGGGCAAAATGTTGAAAGAATCAAACACGTTCAATTAAGATTCATGCAGATTTTCTGTCTACATAGTGCGCCGTGTTGAACGTCATATACTTAAATAAATTATGCGGAATTTGCATTTAAATATAATTACTTTGTATCATAAATACCGTAATGTTTACAGACGTTTAGGTACAGATTGAAGTGAATTGTTACGCAGTAGCAGGCTAGTAGCATGAGACAAGAAGCTTGCTTTTTCCGTTAATCTTCCACACTTTCGTAAATGAAGTTAATGAAAATGTAACTAAATAATCTTTCGCCAGTCTCCACAACTTCCCGTTGCAATTAGAGCAGAAGTTGTGACAGAAGCTGTGGCTAGTCAGGCTACACCGACCTCATTTGCGGTGATAATTCAATATACGTCGATGTTACGATAATGAGTGCGCGATGAACAAAGTTCTCCGCAAATTTCGTCACACACCCCTTTTCAAAGATAAAACTCCACGCCGCACAGTGGTTCCAAATGCCAATCTAGGAGGACAAAATTAATAAATCTTCTCGTTTCTAATAGATTTTCATAACATTTTTTATACAGGTTACAAATGGAATTTTGCGTGTAAACTCTGATTACGTTTGATAAGATAAGCTACTCTTTCACAGGGATTGAATTTAAAGGAATAATAATAATTATATAAAATAAATTTTCGCAGGGAATGGAATGATTTTGCTAGTGCATTGTGTGCTTTCTATTTTATTTTACTGCGTGAAATATGCTGAAAGTACACAATAATTGTACATATTCAGACAAACATGGTTTTATTTTTTTAACAAAATAAATATTAATAGAATTTTAACAAAGCCACTAACTCTGGTTAAATAAACCTACGCATTTGAAATATTTACAGATATTTTAGAGAGAGATAATCCTACTAATTTTCAAACATCATCATAATCATAATCATCATCATCATCATCATCATCATCATCGCTGTCGTCATCCTGGAGCAGTCTCAGTACATCAGGAGATACAATTTTTCTTCTCTTTTGGCGTCTGACATTATGAAATTCATATATTTTACTATAACTGTCGGTAAAAATTTGTTTAAGCTAAGAAAATGTTCTTCCTACGTCACATGACGTTACAGGGACAAAATAATAATAACAAGAATCAGTATCCAAATTCTCAAAATTTATATTTTACACGAATAATTCGTTTATCAAAATCTATCCCGTTGCAGTGAACGAAAACATATTATATTCTGGGATTATAAAATGCAAATCTTTTACGAACATCACATAACATTTGCTTAAACTAAGATAATGTTGTTTCTACGTTATATGACGTTACAGTGGCATATTTATAATACATTACATCATTATTATTTAATAACCCCATCCGTACCTGCTTGCAGTTCAACCTTGCTTGCATATCAACGTGACATAACAGATGTAGCTACCAGGAGAAACTACTCGATCCTCTGTACGTTTGGGAACGAAAATGCGCTGCCTAGTTATCAGGGCGTACACTGACCTCGGTTTTCTTCATCATCTTCTTCAAAGTTTAGGCCTTTCGGCCTGTTCCGCCTCCATTAAAATTGATCTCGCCAAAGTTTTACGGTCTTCCTAATGATCTCCTTCCTGATGGATTATAATTCATGGATTATAATTCCGTTATACTTGTTGGCATTCTATTTGCATGTTCTTTCCAATTATGTTGATATTCTTTAATAAGTTGAATTATACTATATATTTTTAATTCTTGTCTAATATATTCATTTCTTTTTTTGTCCAATAGTGTATAACCCGCAACATATCTAAGAAATTTAATTTCACCTGCTTCAATTCTTCTTTCTTCGTATTTATTTAGAACCCAAGATTCGCAGCCGTATAGAAGGGACGGAATTGCCATTACTTTGTAATATTTGATGAATGTTTCCTTTCTCACTTTCTTTCCCAGTGTTCTACATATTGTTCCACAGAAATAGTTGAATTTATTTAATTTTTCCTCGATTTCACATTTTTTACCATTGTTACTGAACAACCTAAATATGTAGAAGTGTTGATTTGTTCTATTATTTTGCTCTCTATAACCAATTTCACTCTGATTGGTTGAGATCCAATAAATGCCATCGCTTTTGTTTTATTGGTCGATATTTTCGTATTAAAACTTGATGCAATTCGATCTAATTTGAAGACTGCCACTTGATCATCAGCAAATAAAATTGTAATACAATTTATGTCATTTAATTTAAAATCTAATGATATTTCATTCAGCCATATTCGTATGACTTCGTCCATGTATAAATTAAAAAGTGTCGGTAACAATGGACGTCCTTGACGGACTCCTTGATTTATTTCTGCCATTTTATTATTACGGGATGTTTTCAACTGTATTGTGTTATTTAGATATAAACTCTGTATCACTCTTATTAAGTGGGATGGAATTCCTTTATTTCTTAATATTTTCCATAAAATGCTTCTATCAACTCTGTCGAATGCTTTTTCATAGTCGATATATGCAAAAAATGTAGGTAAATTAAACTCTTTTCTCTTTTCAGTCAATTGGGATATGGTGAATATACAGTCTGTACAAGATCTACCCTTTCTAAATCCATACTGAAACTCTTCTATTAGTGCTTCCATTATTGGTCTCAGTCTATTATTAATTATTTTTGCATATAGTTTATAGCAGGAGTTTTCTTTATATTCAGAAATAATTAATTCACATTAAGATTTTAATCCGTGTAGTACCTCTGATTGAGGTTCTGGCTATATGTACATCTAGTATCAGGCAGTATATCTCACTGTTAGAGGAAAAACAATTGTTTGTATACAACTGAAGTCTGATTAGTATAATATCTTACTATTCAGCGATGTATGCAATAGAGGGGGAAAGGAACTGGTCACTCTACCCCATTATCTTCTGGCTTAGTTGTCTTATGAGTGATGCCTTAGTGGTGCTACTTATGAGGTTCAAACCTGTCTTCGGACAGTTGACTAAGCAACTACAACAGTCCACATAGACTACCAAAAGTTATGTTTAATTTCAATCCATATGTGAAAACATCTTTACGCCGACCAAAGAAGAGGTGCCCTGAAAATTCAGCATTGAGACCGCACCTGGCTATATGCCTTATACTTAATTGGAGGAGGAGGAGGAGAAAAAGAAGAAGTAGATGATGATGATGAAATCAGGATTTTTACAGATGAACTACACCTTGCATTTCCAATGGCCAAGCTACATGATTCTGGGCTTCGGGCCTAATCTCCATAATCTGTATTCATTTGTTCTATGATTGTCATGGTCTACCTGTCTTGTATCACCACGGTAACGTCCAGTGGTACATAGCATTTGGTCATCTATATTCTCTCTTGAGAAATATGACAAAATCGCTTCAGGGCTCCAGTCTTTTACCCAGTCTACAATGTTCTCTCGTGTATCTACTATTCTCTTCGTCGTAGCAATAATTTTGTAAGTGCCGAAGTGGTTCTATAGTTATTTTTAAGTTATGGTGAGCAGAAAAATTGTTCGTAGTCGCGATCCGGTGACTTTTACATCCAAAAAATATGGTTTTACTGATCGCTTTTATCTTATTTTGGCTGTTTTCATAGTGCCATATCCGAATACTCAGCTTTTGGCGCCAACTCCAGGGATTTCCTTGATTACTTGTTCAGTAAAACATTCGCCTTCGGGATTTCATGGAGTTGATCTACTAATAAAGATATGTAGGATGTAGAACTTTCATGTTTCTGCAGCAACAATGGTAACATAAATGAGAATTTATGAGTGAGGCTCTTGCCTGCCGATTCGGAATTGCGTTCGGGCGTGGGTTCGATTTCCGCTTGGACTGATTGTTGGGTTTTTCCGAGGTTTTTCCCAACCGTAAGACGAATGTCAGGTAATATATGGCGAATTCTCGGCCTCATCTCGCCAAAGACCATCTCGCTATCACCAATCCCATCGACGCTAAATAACCTAGCAGGTGATACAGCGTCGTTAAATAACCAAGTAAAAAGAAATTTAAAAAAGTGGTATTCTACAAATCTCACTTCTTATTCCACCATGTCTTTTCTGGTTTATTCCTCAAAAAAATTAATAGTTATATTCTCATACAGGCCTATTAATAATATATCTGAACTGCGACGGAACACGAGCGCTGCTCATTCGGTCCTCAAATTTTGTTAATATTACTGTGTTTTATTTTTTATATCGATTATATTATTTTATTTCTATTTCTATTGTAGTAATTATATTATGTATTCTGTATATTTAAATTTAAATAATAAATAAATAAATAAATAAATAAATAAATAAATAAATAAGTAAATAAATATTTAAAAGTGTCAGTTTTGTGAAGTTTCTTCACTTCCGCAGTGAGAATATTTTTCCTATAGCGTATGCGCTTCGAACAAAGTGAAAAAAATTATTGTACCTATGCAATCACATTTGAAACTTCTTATTTATAGACTTACAGTAAATTATTGGTTCTAGGCCTACAGTAAGTTCATCTATTAAAGGCAATGTATAACTATCGAATTTTATATTACATAACTGCAGATTCAGATTTGCGCTAGAGCGCGGGTTCGATTCCTGCTTGGGCTGATTACCTTCTTGGTTTCTTTCTGGGATTTTTCCCAACCGTAAGGCGAATGTCAGGTAAACTATTGCGAATCCTCGCCCTCATCTCGCCAAATCCCATTTTACTATCACGAATTCCATCGACGTTAAATAACTGAGTAGTTGATACAGCGTCGTTAAGTAACCAAATTATAGGCTTTATATATATATATATATATATATATATATATATATTCTATACGCGTAAATGTGCATAAATGGTTAATTTTTGACGTGAATACTTCTTTTGTTAGAGATACAAATGGAAGAAATGTCACATTTTATATGTAACAGCAAGCAACGACAAGACAGCACGCGTACTCTTTGGCATATATAACAACTATCGGAGATTTCTTGAACTACATATTATGTTGAAGTTACGTTAGTGTTTACAAATTCTAGAAGGGGATCATTGCTCGTATCATACTGTAGTTTGAGTTATTTCTGGAACTGAGGTACAAAAGGGAAAAGTGTCATATTTTGTGTGATAGGAAGCAATGACGTCGTGCAGCGATAAGATAACAGAGTATCTGCAATATTATTGCTATCGGATGTAGTCACGCGATTAGTGGATTTAAAAATCCCCTGTTGCTATTTTAATTAAATGTTTGGTTACATAAAATTACATATAGAAGTGCATAATGTTGCAGTTTTTCTCCCATCCTCCTGTCTCGTCGTTGGTCAGTTATTCACTCTCCGATATTCCGCAAGCAAACTCAAACGCGAGTGTGAAGTACGTACTTTGACAGCTGAGTTATATCGAGCTTTTACTATACTTATTTTTTCTCATTTTGATTTCCTTATTTCACAGTTCCTACCGATATATCTTCTCTCTCCAACATAAGAGCGCACAAGAAGTCTTGTTCCTAACATTCTCTGTTGGCTATTCGCCACAAATACCATTTATGATTTCCAAGGTATGAAGTCGAGTCTTCAGCGTGGAAATTCTTTCGCTCTTGGCGTTGAGGTAATAGTAACAAAATAAATGTCTGTAGCCTATCTGAATGTCTTACTTCGTAGTGTTATTCTGAGCTCATTATGAAGTTTTAAACTTTCGTAATGTCGGTAGTACACTGGGTCTACTTCATACTGGCGTAAATTGTGAAATATCTCTGTCTGAAATTGGATTCAAATCCACAATCGTAATCCATTTATAGTCAAAGTTGCGCTTTAATCGTTGAGTTTTTGGTGAATCCAAGCTATGGAAAAACAAACTATTTTTAGTGAGCAAACAATCTAATTTCCTCCACTTCATCTCTGTTATTGTGCCGATTTTAGTGCATTTTCTGGAAGTTGTTTACCAGGGCTTTAATTGGTATAATTACTGTGTAATTAACATGTTAACTCAAGCGAAATAGACGTCTTTGCAGACCTCTTATGACCCAGAACCATTTAGCCAAAGCAAAACAACAGTTGAGCTAATTACAGTCAAAGAACAAAGCACCTTGCACAATGAGGAATCAGGACAGAGGATTTAGTGTTGTACAAAATTGATCCTAGCTGAAGGATTCATGCGGCTCTGTTCTCTTTCAAATACCAGGCTTCTTGTGTGTATAAAAATATTTCACTTCATATTTTTTGTCAAATAAACACAACACATTATTTACTTCATATTGCTTGAAAACGAGCTTCTTATAAAGAACTGAAATGTTTATCATGATCACATTGAAAAATTCTCTTTATATCCTAGGGTATGTTTCGCTTAAGGGCTTAAGTTAAAAATGTACTTAATCTCTCCATGACTTCTTAAACGACCTGTATTATATCCGTGAAATTGATATTAATCTGTACATTTTACTGCTCTTGTTGACTTGAAGCTTTATTATTGTTGGCGTCGTCGTCATCATCATGATCATCATCTTCACTACCACCACTGGCTTAGCTCAAAAGTAACGAACTGATCTGAGGTCTTCTTCAGCCAGTAAAACTCAATTAGATAATTATCTTAAGTGGAATTCAAGTCCAAGTCCTTTCTTCCTTCTATAGATTAATGTCTGGTGAGCGTGAAGGCCATGTAGAAGGTACAAAAAGGATCTTAATTCATCCAGTGTGTGAACGAAAAGTAACAGATGCATCTTAATTCATTGTTCTTCTTTTAGTGTACAGTGTACTCAGTGTACTTAGCTCTGTTTTAATCTATAGACCAGTATGTTATATTAAGTAAAGATTAATTTTTGGTCCTACATCTGTTACAGTTACCATTGGTTGTTAATGGAGAAAAATGACAGTTGGTTTAATATAAGTGTCAATATACAGTATAATATAGAGGTTGAGTTTGTGTATCTTATCTTGTGTCTATTATTTATCTATAGTAGTGTCACGAGAGGTCTGAGATTTTTCGATAAATCCACAAGCGAAGAGTGGGTAATCTCACTAGAGGTTTTGATTTATCTAGAGAAAATCAAAACTCGAGTGGGATTTAATTGACTATTACACGATTAGAAGAAAGTATATAAAGATTAGAAGTAATAAAGTATTCCAATACAACAAAATATTAATTGACTTATGAAAATACAACTGTCTTCAAATGTATTATTGTACCATCTCAACATTACGCTAGATGGCAGTAGCTGTTTTCTTCTCAGTTGTGCCAACTATGGAATCTTCATTGAACTCTGTGGACGGTTACTAGTCAAGAAGGCTTTGCTGATTCAGTTTCATTTTTATTAAAACATTTGCATTCCACTTCAATGATCAGGATCCCAGTAATCAACGTTACTTGACAGATGATTTTCAGTAGATCTTAGTATTAAACAATCTCTGATACGTGACTATCCATAATATCATACAGCAGAAGCTATAACAAACATAACCTAAATAATATAAACGAGTGTTAAAAAAATTTTAATTAGGAATGATGAAATAAACAAGAAACGTTTTAATTAACGATGATGAAATAAAAAATGAACCTGAATAATTTTAAAAGAAACAATTATTGAAAGTACAATTTTCAAATTTGAATGTTTTAGTGGTTGGTCGTTCAGTTGATGTTATTTGGACGTGTGCGTAAAAGAAGTGAACTCGTTGATGTACATGGTATATCCCTTAACTTATTCAGGATTTCCGAATGGTGCTCTTCATTTATGACCAGTGATCTTTATTAATTCTTGTTCCTGAATGCCAATGCGAGTCATATTTGAAAGTAAAGTACTGTGCATCGACTGGAGTGGTTTGTAATTTTCTGTTTTTTTTTTTTTTTTTTTTTTTTTTTTTTTTGACGTTCAGATTAGTGCAGTTTGAAATGATGGCAAACAAAGAAACAAATGCTAGGGTAGTGATAAAAATAAACAAATGCTAGGGATGCGATAAAATTAAACAAATGCTAGGGATGCGATAAAATTGTGCGATAAGCAGCCATGATTGGTTGAAAGACGTCCTTTCGTACCGTTTTATTGGTCAAAAATAGTGTGACGTAGTAAAAGTGTAATAGTCTAGGTAATTTCAGATCCCGAGTGACGTTTGTTACGACTATTTCGTGAATAAAATAAAAATATAAATTATATCTCTCTCAAATTCTCTCATAAATGTTATTAATTGAACACTTATGAATACTTAACCTATTCAGACATTGTGAAGTTGAAATAGATGAATATCGATTATTGCAATAAAATAATTTGGATGTTATTCAGTAATGCCAATTGAGAAAAGCGAAATACAGATTTAACTATGTTAATTACATATACTGTGCTTTTCTCTTGTTATAACAAATTAATACATTTTCATTTTCTGCTGAAATAATAATTTAATTTAAACATTTTATAATATAATTACAAATAACTTGATTAATAGCTACATTAATTAAATGAACAATTGTTATGAAAGAGTGTCATTTTCTTTAGATACGATGGGTATGGAATTAGAAGATGAAGATGTAGTTGTGGAAGTGGGATTTCGCACTTTATTTAGTACAATGGATCCATGCTCATCGATTTATGGGAAACAGTTGATGACACTGACTAAACAAAAGAACGGCCATGCGATAAATTGATAGTGCAAAAATTATCGCGATGTATGATTGTGATTGGTTGGAATTCAAAATTTCATTACACTTCATCGGTCGAAAATGGAATGACGTCATATAAACAAAATAGTGGTAGTAATGAATAATCTGCAGCCATTCTGACACATGTCCAAGGAGCCCAGCCATATAAAGATGTCAGAATGTTAGTTCACAATACTTTTGTAAGTGAGGACGAACTGGCCGTCGAGATCGATTGCTAATGAAAACGGTTATGGTGATATTTTGAAGCAATAAGTTCGTATGATAATGTTTGACATATGAAGAGTCCACTGCAAGAATGATGGATGTCACTTTTTTGTCGAAAATGAACCAGACTGACAATGCATAGCTTAAGACATATAGAATGTACATAGAAGTTTCATTAATTACCTTTGTAATAAATTACGTAAAATAGTACATTATTTTGTTTTATTGAGGAATTACTTGTCAATAAGTTTATTACGTACAATATATTTAACTTTATTTCAATCGGTAATTATGTATGGAATTATAGGATGGGATAACTCATTTAAATCCAATTTTTATCCACTTTATTTATTACAGAAGAAAATAATTAAAATATGTCTTCACAAACCTATTGATTTTCCATCTCAAAAATTGTTTCTAGACTTTAATCTACTTAACGTAAGACAAATTTATTATATTGTATTAATAAAATTCATACATAAAAATCGAAATAATTTTGAATTGTATTCTCATAGTTATGAAACAAAAGGTATGAATTCTCTAAGATTGTTTGAACCAAAATGCAACACCTTTACAGTATTTAATCATAGTAGTAATTTAGGCCCAAGAATATATAACACATTTATATTTAAATATCCTAATCTTGCCAATTCTAATAGTTCTAGTATTAAATTTAAAAAGTTATGTATGGATTTTATAAAAATTGAAAAATTGTTAATTTAAATTTATATACTATAATTGCACAGTAGACATAAGACAAAATGTATTGTATAATTATCAATTTTAATTCAGGAATCCGCCCCTGTGCACGAGTTACTCTTTCAGGGGCGTGCTAAAGTTTTTCTGTATATATTATATTTTATGTTACAATTATTAGCAAAATAATAAATAAATAAATAAATAAATAAATAAATAAATAAATAAATAAATATGGCATTAACACTGATAGTCATTGTCCAATAACAATCGGAAAATCACAGTTAAGCTTTGAGCGTTAAGCATTTCAAACTTTCAATTGCTTCTCCTGCAAAATGTATTCCAAATGACATCCATCATTCTTGCAGTGGACTCTTCATATACGCATTATTGTGTAAGTATGTCGTGCTCTTTGGAAAACAGATGTTAGTAGCTATACAAATCTTCAGTAAAGCCCCGAAATTAGTTATTTATTTTCTTCATTGCACAGATATTTGTTTTATATTCGTAGGCTATTCTATTACCCCCGAAACTGAAGAGCCGTTGTTTGCATTTGTATTCAGGATACGCTGCAAACAGGTATGTAGTAAAGAGGGGAGAATGCTAGTAGGAAGCGAGAAGGAGGAAGCAAACATAAAATCAATACGCAACCTCTCTAGTACTGTAAGTACGAGAACCCTCTCCCGATGTCTTTCTCTCCACACTACAGCCTCCATCGTCAATCACCTACCTGCATCCACCTTCCCAATGCATATCAATACCGTCTCAAATCCGAGCTCTTACAAGCATTCCATTCAATTTATTTGACGCATAGAAAGCTAGACCTGAGGCGCAGTTCTTAAACATAGCTATAACGGCCACATGTGCTCCATTCTGAAGTTCATTGAAAATTGTTGAGATGTTTAACGATAAATCACCCTACTACAAACAGGTAGAAAGTGTGTAAACGTTTCAGGTCACTTGACATGTTCTGTGTGATAAAAATCTCTTGCTTTGTGTAGAGCGAAGGTCCTTCAGTCGAGAGTGGTTACGACATGCGTTTCTTACGACTGAGAACGAATTCAAGTCAAGTCATTTGATAGCTATAATTACGTGGACAAAGATAATTATTTGTGTTTTCTTTAGGTACTCCCACCCCTGCAGTGGCTGAGTGGTCAAACCTTTAGCCTGTCACGCAGGCGGTCCGGGTTCGAGTCCCGCTCAGGCGTGGGATTTTTCATTGACTATTACACTTTTACTACATCATACTACTTTTGACCAATAAAACGGTACGAAACGACGTCTTTCAACCAATCATGGCTGCTTATCGCACAATTTTATCGCTTCCCTAGAATTTGTTTAATTTTATCGCTTCCCTAGCATTTGTTTTTTTATCATTACTCTAGCATTTGTTTCTTTGTTTGCCAACATTTCAAACTGCACTGTCTGGATGTCAAAAAACAGAAAATTACAAACCGCTCCAGTCGATGCACAGCAGTTTCAAATATGACTCGCATTGACATTCAAGAACAAGAATTAATAAAGATCACTGGTCATAGCTATGCATCTTCCCTGAAACCTTATTTACAAATAAGTGAAGAGCACGATTCGGAAATCCTGAATAAGTTGAGGAATGCACCATGTACATCAACGAGTTCCTCTTCTTTTACGCACACGTCCAATATAAAATCAACTGAACCACCAACCACTAAAACATTCAAATTTGAAAATTGTGCTCTCAATAATTGTTCCTTTTAAAATAATTCATGATTATTTTTTATTTCATCATCCTTAATTAAAACTTTTCTTGTTTATTTCATCATCCCTAATTAAAACTTTTCTAACACTTATTTATATTATTTAGGTTATGTTATAGATTCTGCCACATGGATAGTCACGTATCAGAGACTGTTTAATACTAAGATTTATTGAAAATCATCTGTCAAATGACTGTGATTACTGGGATCCGGATAATTGAAGTGGAATGCAACTGTTTTAATAAAAATGAAACTGAATCAACTAAGCCTTCTTGACTAGTAACCGTCAACAGAGTTCAGTGAAGATTCCTTATTTGGCACAATAGATAACAAGAAAACAGCTAAGCGTAACACACTACTGCCATCTAGCGTAATATTTGTAATGTTGAGATGGTATAATAATATATTTGAAGACAGTTGTATTTTCGTAAGCCAATTAATATTTTATTGTATTGGAGTACTTCGTTACTTCTAATCTTTATATACTTTCTTCTAATCGTGTAATAGTCAATTAAATCCCACTCGCAGACTTATCAATAAAATCAAAACCTTTAGTGAGATTACTGCTGAAAAATCCATAGTGACACTTGTGGCGGACAGAATCGCAGTTGGGGTTTTCTCGGGGTTCTCCCGTTTCCCCCTATTAAACATCTACATCATTCCGTCAACATTTCTCCATTTCGTCATCATTCCATATCATTCCCCGAATGCCGGCTGCGTTACAATTACTATACCGACTATACAATTCAGAAGAGAAGTTCAAATCTCTGTGACTCCAGTTTAAAAAATTTAGAAATCTTCTCACTATTCGTGAGCTGCCACAAGGGACAAAGTGTACTTACCCATATAAATGTTTACAAGTTCAGTGAACCATTAATTTTGTTTTGACAATGAAACTCCTACAAGTACATAGCTGCAAATACATTTTGTGATTGGTGGAAATATACCTAGTTTTAGAGAGGTAAGTGTTACAAAAAAGTAAGGAATGTTAATGAACTTGGTTTCATTTCGAATATAGGTGATGCTTCAGGAGACCCATTGATCCTTTCAATGCAGCTAAAGTTACAATCGGAATAATAGATGTAGGTATTCCAATCCTCTTAAACACATCTTTCATAAAGAGAGTAGCGGTACCTCTTGCTCCAACCAGAAGTCCGATTACTTCAAGCTCTTCTAGCTGGTACTTTTGGAGATAATATGGAATGGTAAGATTGTAGATATTCTTTTTTTCCTTATCCACTTCTGCTGGCTGTTCCTCATTCGTTTAGAAAAGCAAAGTGGGATCAATTATGAATCCAGATCTTGTAGATTCCTTGAAAGCTATTACATCTACTACCAGTGACGGAGAGACCATGAACTTCTTCAAAGGTGTTGTAATCGGCATCTTTAAGGGCAATGGCTATAATTGATCGTACTTGGTGGTGTCTAACGTTTCTCAGACCTTCGCCGTGCGGACATGATCCCAGGACGTGTGCAAGAGTTTCAACCTCGTTGTAGCAATGCCTACAACGGTTGTCCTGAGATCTTCCTGGCACAGCACGTACTGCAGCAACATTCCAACCATTTTAATGCCATCGCAACATGGTGGACATGGGAATTCCCTTTCACTTCTGTCGATTCACCATTCTTACGCTGTTATTTAGTTCGAAAGGGTTCATTGAACACCCAGTGATCCCAATGCGTAATTTATGAAGAACAAAGGCGATATATTGTAGTAGATAGTAAGAAGTTTCCTTGGGGTACTTGTGTTTTCCTTATCATTACGTCATGTCTTCATTATTATTATTATTATTATTATTATTATTATTATTATTATTAGTAGTATTATTATTATTATTATTATTATTATTATTATTATTATTATTATTATTGCAATACTTACGAAGGAACCTGAAAGCAAGCAAACGGCAGATATAGAAAAGATCGTTGAACAGATTGAATTGAAATTTCTCTCTCGCCGATCGCACATTTCTGGCACTGTAAGACGTGGAAGGAAAGGGAACAAGAAGACAAAGTGCAAAGGTGTAGGTTGATATTAAAGCACCGTTGTGTTTGCGATAGCTGCCGCAGTGTCTAAAATCAATTTAATCCCACTCACTTTTCTTTCTAAGGCAAGAGCGTAACCTGACGGAAAACAAGAAACAAAGTCCACATAATTTTAGCAAGAGTTTTGTCGTGTTTTAATCTGTTGGACTGAAAGTGTGACACGACCATTACAAATAAAAATAATAGTCTTATCAGTAAGCTTTAAACATGTTACAGTAAGCATTTCAATTTCCTTTCAATTGTCATATAAGGACTGTAATGATTATGGAAAGTAAATGAAAAAGCAAGTTCACTAACTAGTAATAAGCTTAATATCGATTCTCTACTTCAGAAATTCGACTTAGCTCGTTAGGTCTAGACCGCGACATTGGACTTTTTGTCTTTCAGTTCCAACCGGTCTCTCTTCTTTGCATTTATGAGTGGATCTGAAAATTTTATTCGGACTTAAAAACATTACATAACACAGAAAGTTCATATCCTGTTTATATTTCAGAATAGTTCAGCAGATTTATCGATAGACCTTTGCCAAAGATCCGGAACTGTAAGGCAAAAGTCAGGTAATATCTGGTGAATTCTCGGCCTCACCTCACCTGATCTCGCAAAGAAATTGTGTAACTCTTGACTCGTTCCACATCTTAAAGCTTCAATGTTGATGTAGTATCCATGGAATATAATAAATGAAATGAAAAAAAAATCAATTTCTCTTTGTCGAATTAATCTGTCTACACATTTCACTTATCGAATGGACGATATTCAGTTTTTATTTATTTATTTATTTTATTGCTAGTAAATCTGAGATGAATACAAGTTAATAAATACAAAGAAAGATAAACTAGCCCACTCCTGAATGAGTAAGACTCGTGCTCATTAGGGGATTCCAATACAGACAAAAATAAAATTAAAATTGAGAGTGACTACATATTAAAAAGTGTTTAATAGGTTTAAACCCAAACTATAAATCCAATATAAATTTTTAAATTTTTTTATTAATTTGGAGAGGATTCGTGGTTAAAATAATATTGGAATAAAATTTGTTTAATAATTTGGGACCTTGACTCATGCTATGACAAAAAGCTGCATTGGTTTTACATTTTGGTTCACACAAACGCAGAGAATTAATATTTTTAGTTCTATATTTATGTATATACCTTTCAAAGTTATTAAGATTTCTATGAAAATATTTTAATAAAATAAAATAATACATTTGTTTAATATTGAAAACTTTGAAGTGTTTAAACAACTATTCAGTTGGGCAATCTTTCTGCTTTTTTAAACAGTTTTTTAATACTTTTTTTCTGTAGTAAAATTAACGGATAAAGGTTGGATTTATAAGTTCCACCCCAACCTATGACACCATACATAAATATAGATTGAAATAATGCTAAATAAATTATACGTAAACAGTTAATTGACAAAATATTTCTTAGAACAACAAAGTAACATAATGTTTTACGTAATTTATTACAAATATAACTAATATGATTATTCCGTTTTAAATGATTATCAATAATTATACCTAAGTATTTAACCTCATTAACTTCATTAATAACTGAACAATTGCAATTTATATCGGAACGATCAGAATTATGCATTTTAATTTGTAGTATGGATGAAATTGGTTTATTACCTTTATTATTTAAAGAAAATGAGATAGCTATTGTTTTATCTTTATTAATTACAAGTGAATTTAAATCGAACCATTTTTTTATTAATTTTAAGCCGCAATTTGCATTATAATAAGCATCAGTCCAAGTTTTTTTCCACTAAATAGAAAACAGTATCATTTGCATACGAATATAAATCACTTTCATATTCTTTAAGGTCTATCATTAAAAGGTCATTAATATATATTAATTCCCAGTAAACGGCTTGAGATCCAATATTTAATGATTTTTTTAGAAACTACAAGTTGCTGATAAGACGATAATAGGTGAAATGGGAAACTAGAATTGCAGTGAAACTCAGAGAAAACATTTCCCAGCATGTGTCCGAGAAGCGATCAATAGTCCGCTACCGTTGGTCCTTTTGAAAGCTGTAGTCGAGGTAAAAAGTAGTTTTATAACTCTAGAAAAGTATCCAACCCATAATCAGTCGCTCAGCGATCGATCTATTTTGAATGCATAAAATTAAAAATTACTCCCCAATGTATTTTAGCTGACTTTCGCTTGTTTTAGAATATATTCATCGTCGTCAGTTGATTCGAGAGTACAATTTCAGCTTTACTTTCGCACACCCCATGACGCTTGCGGAAGTCGTTCTTGACATTTTAGATTACGTCACCTCATCCTGCTCCTTTTTTTTCTCCTGACTTTGTCCCTCGCCTCTATGAAATATGAGAACTGTCAGTCTGTACGTCATTCTTCATTTTCAGCTTAGATTTTGATGGTCATTTGTAGGAGAGAAGTTCAAGCGTGCAGTTTCCATCATATGTTTTCCTTTATTTTGTGTGTGCGAGAGATAAGTTTACGAAAATATTTATCCATCATATTTCTTGATTAATTAGGCTTGTAAAATAATTAGGTACTTAAAATACCATAACAGGTCCTCACAATTTATTTGTTTTTCTTCTGTTCAAGAACATGGTACTGGAATTTAAATAATTGATGGAAACAATAAACATTTGGATTAAAACAGGTATTTACATTAAATTAATAAATCACAAACTAATAAGGACCCATCAAGTGATCAGTATTAAATATTTAATGAAAAAATAATGTATACCGAATCAAAAAAGAATATGTGAAATAAGAGGCAAAGATCGAACATGTGATTATGTCGTTTAGTACTCTAAATACCAAAGTTAACTTAAGCATTGCACGACGTGAGAAATATGACCATTCTGTGATTTGTATTACTGAAAGCAACTATTTCGTAAATATTTCTTCCTCCTCAGAGATTTTTGTTCCCATATCCTTTGGTTATATTTTCAGCTAGATATAGCTGTGGACCTTCAAAAAAGTGAACTCGTACCGCAGTGCATTTTTCTGATTAGGTTTCAAGGCGCAAGAAATTAGGAAAGAATTAATATTTTGATGAAACGTTGTAGGCCTACATAAATTTTAGGCACGAACTGTATTTCAAGACCATATCACATTTAGCTGTCAGGATCAATAATTGATTCATACATTGTCAATATAATGAAGGTTATGAGAACAAAACACTTCGGTCTAAATTATTATATTAATTAAAACATAGATTTGGAAATAAATTAAAGGCAGTTGATACTATAATGACTACGTCATAGGAAAAGAGAACATTTGTCACAGGTATCGTTACGTACAAAATCTTTGTTGGCTTTGAGACATTTCCCATTCTGTGTGCAAGTTCAGAATATAGGGTAAAGGTTGGTAATATTGTGATATGAGTAATACTGTGATAGTTCTTTTTGAGAATTTATTACAGGTGAGATAATAACTGCCTCCCATTGGAGGTAGCCCAGAAGGACTCAGTATACTTTCCTACATGAATTTTGCAATATTAAATGTTTACATAAATTTTGTAGAAAGAAAATTAAAATAAACACATATGAATAGAAAGTGAATAAAAAAATTAAACAGAGTGAAAATGATGACTCAGAATTTGGCAAGAATTTGAACGAGAGGAAGATCAGTTTTTTGCGTCAACATATTAAGGGAATGTTCGTGGACAAGTTGCTGCACAAAACCGGTCCTTCTCTCGCTCAGTGAAATTGTAATAAATTCCCAAAAAGAAGTATCACAATATTACTCGTATCACAGTTATACCAACCTTTACCCTATGCCTCTCTCCTTCTGCTATAGCCTTCTAAGTTCAACATTGGCTTCCTTTATGATTTTCGGCTAGTGATATCGTCTTTCACATCATAAATCCGTCGCAATCTGGATCTTTTTCTTCTGTCTTCCACTTTTTCTTCAAAGATCTTTTCACCATCTTTTCTTTATTGAACCTAACAATACAGCTAACCCAGCTGTACCTTCTTGTCTTAATTACTGAAACTATGTCAGGAGATTAAAATTTATTGATGATTTACATCATCATGATGAACGTTTAAACTCACTACATTTTTCGCCTGTTTCTGTGGATCCAAAAATGTCCCTGACAGTTCCAACGCTGTAATGATGTGCATATTTGTTTTCCACTGACCATTAATAAATTTTCAATTGTCCTTAAGGGGTTAGGTACAGCTTACAGTAGTAACATTTTTGGAAATAGTCAACATTTTTTCCTCCATTTATATATATATTTTTTTTGTGTTCAAAATTCAAAATGGTGGCAGTTTACTGTGCAGTGACGAAGCGTTTCCCTCATAACTCATAAACATGTTAACTTTTTAATGTTCTCTCTCTTTTATTTTATTGCTGAAACTCATGTTTACAATATCATGCTCTTCCAACTACATTCCTTAATAAATAATGTTTTTTTTATTTTGTATTAGAAGAAAATACTCATATTTGAACATTGTTTAAAAGAATTTATTTTTTATCAGACAATCTATCAAAGGCAGAGAAGTGATCTTGCATCATATTATAGATATGACATCATAAATACACACAAAAAATTTCATCACAGAATATTGGATAGTTTTTTAGTTATGTGGGAAAGGCTTCATCACTGCACAGTGAACTGAATTAAAAAAAAGAACGTAAATAATTTTTTTAAATCGTAAAAATATTTTTTTCAAATAGCAGAAAGAGAGTGTTTTACACATACTACTTTTCAATATTGTACAGGATGCAGAAATGGAGGAAAAAATGTTGAATATTTACAAAATTTTACTGCTGTAAGCTGTACCTAACCCCTTAAAAGTATTTCTTTCCCAAGTCATAAGCATATTTTCATTTCATCTGCGAAGAGTCCATCTCTCTGCTGCATAGGAACTATACATCTGATTATGGTTTTATATAACTGATTTATATGAATTAAGCCATATAGGCCCTATCTGTTCTTTAATGCATAGACTAATACTCTGTAATATTTACTTTTTATTTATTTAAAAATAACTTAGATATTTAAAAAGTATACTCTTTCAAACTTGTATCCTTTTATTTCCAGTACCTTAATTTGGTTCTTCTTTTCTTTGTTATTAATATTAACCATATAACTTGGATTTATCACTACATTTCGTAAGACCACTCTGAGTTATCATCATATCTTTAACAGTCTCTGTTAGATATCTCATACTTCTCCAAAAGATGGCCACATTGTCTGCAAAAGCTAAACAATGAATTGTCCTGTTACATGTCGTTGTTCCTAGATTAAATTTGTCTTTAATCTTCTAAATACTCTTCCCATACATACTGCAAGTTAAACAGAAGCGTAGAGAGTGAATCACTCTGTATCAGGAAATGTATTTCATTCGGCCACATATCGATCTCTTCTCCAAGTCTTTGCTGCGTCTTTGGTGATTGTTGATCGGTTTCCAATGCCCCCAGCTATGGTCAACATTAGTGCTATTCTAGAAGTCTGTCTATCTGGCAGCATTTAGCTACAATGGCCACCTCTAAGGAGACTTGTAGTATCCCCGATGGTAGAATGATAACTAAACATAATAAATAGTAGATTTGAATTTTAACGGGGTGAGAAAGGACTGGTCAATTTTACCAGATTATTTTAGGTGCAGTAACTTCATGATACAGAACTTTCTAGTTTATAGTCCTTTAGAAGTGAACCATCCGAATCGGTCTTTTTGAGTTGTGAATCCTCCATTCATCGAGATCAAAATTATGTTACAATTTCAAAATATGTTCCAATCATTTACCTCAAATAATGATCATTTCTCCAATTCTTTCTATTAATAGTGGTTGTATCCCTTAGGCTCTTCATTGGAAGGAATTTGCGTATCACCTGCGTTTGCTCATTTAATCCATAGTTCAATTCAGCAAGTCGAGCAATGCGGGCGGGCATGCAAATATCACAGGATATCGGAGTCTGCCACGCGACGAGGCTTATTTGCACGTAATTTCCTGATCGCAGTGGCCTTATCCATCGCATATGTTGTTGATTCCGGCTGAGCAGAAAGTACAGAATCCACCATATAAAATACAACAAAATTCTGTTAGCATGAATTATGAAGCATTCAGTGAATTACAGCGATCTGTAATGAAAATTATTTAGTTAGAGTATGCATACATTACCCAGTTTGAATTAAAGAAATTCGAATTTCGACTTAGAACGAAACGTCAGCAAAAACTATGATAAATGTCTGACACATGCAAATTAATGGCAGTATCAGCAGTAGTAGTAACAATGCAGTCATATGTGTTCACCGTTGTGGCTGAGGGTTAGCGAGTCTAACTCCGAACCCAGCGGGTTCGTTCCCTGTCGGGACGAATTGCCTGGGTGAGATTTTTTCGAGGTTTTTCCCTCACTCCTATGGTTAAATATCAGGTAACTTTATCAGGCGATTGGAACTACACTAATCTTCGCCACTTTCTTTCCTTCCCTATCATCCTTTTATTCATCATCCCGTTACTTCTTCTGGTTTTCAGATCGCTCTACAGGCGGCTCTCCGAAGCTGCTGGCTCTCTCGACCGGCCTCCGTGGATTGTACTCATACGATGATGGATAGCTTCTGTAACGGAATCCAGGGCAGACCTTCTCGGGGGAGGACTTCCGCCTCGGACCGTTAAGGGAGTCTTGGGGGGGTTGCCGAAGCAGGAGTGGTACATGGACTCTGTTGGCTGTAGGGACCGGTGGTTAAATCGGTCGGTGCGCGTAGAGGATCGGTGGGCACGCAACTCATCCCATATCGGGGGGTGTACAATAGACCTCAGGTCGTAGTGCGTGGGATGTTCTCTCCCTCCCTCCTAACAAGGAAAAAAAAAGACAAAATCATATGTTGTTTTAAATGAGCTTTAAAGTGTATTATGCAAGGAAGCAATTGTCTACTTATTTTGCACATTCTTTAATATGGAAAAGAGTTACCAGTGGAAGCAATCAAAATGTCTTTTTAAAGGTAGAAAGTAATGGAGTACAAGAATCTATACTAATATTAAAACTGTAAACTAATTTTTTCTGCTGATTATCGATTTTACAAAATAATTGATGTTAACAGGTATAATTAACTATCCTGAGACCGAAAATCCCATTTTTTTACATTTTTGTTCGTATGTATGTTTGGTACTATTTTCACTCGTTAATGGCTGAACCGATTTCTATAAAAATTAGTACGTAAAATAAGTTAGTTCCCACTCATTTCGAGATAGATGGAAATGATGATATACTTTATATGAATAAACTTGTAAAGCATGAGTTAGATGTAATAATTCTGATGTAATGTTTTAGACTTCTTATATCTCATTCAAATTTCGTTTTGGGATAATGGAGATACCATCCTGCAAATTGTGTAACTCTAATACAGAGATGGACCGACATCACCTTTCAATATGTCCTGGCCTACAGTCACTCACAGGAGTGAAACGCTATTGGGAAGCCAGAAAGAAGATTTTTTTTTCTATAAAATTGTTTCTTAATGTTTGTTCACTTGTTGTTTTCTTTGAAGATTGATGATTCTACAATCAATTTATCAGCCATTGTATAAATAAATATCTCATTCAAAAAAAAATATAGGATTAATCTATAATTTTAAGGCCAAAGCTTCCAATTCCCGAGGGACTTGTGAAACTTTTAGTAAGATTTAAATGTATTTCATAAACGGAATGAAATAACGTGTGAATAACAGTCAATCTTCTAATGGAAAAAAAGAAAAGAAATGCAAGATTAGGAAGAAAGAGAGAAGTAAAAGCTGTAAGAAACAAAATGAAAAAGAACGTAAGTGAAAGAGAAGGAGAAATGATGGAAGAGGACAAATAAATGAGGACTGAAAGAAAAGAAGGAATGCAGGAATAAAGGTTCGAATTAATAGAAGAAGAAGTAAATAAGAAAAAAATAAAATAAAATGAAGGCAAACGAAGGGTTCACGGAAGTCTTTTTTCGGTACCATCTGCTAGCTCATAAAGTGAACTATATTTCTAGTAAATCAGAATGGAAAAAAGCCTGTGTTGTAACGTGGTAACTTAAGGGGAATTGGACGTTATCGCATACAAAGTAATGGTAAAAATAGCCTATCTTCAAGCGGTCAGAATTGTAATACTATTTATCACAGGTCTTTCATTTTTTTAGTGATATATGTATACACATTAAGCTTTAAAATGAAAGAAGAATGGTTAATCTAGTGTAAATCTTACCCTTAAATTAATTTTTGAATTTAATCATATTTTTTATATAAATTCACTACATACCTGTGATTAGGTACACTTTATTCACTTATTATAGCTCACATTGAATTGAAATTTTGGACACTTACTGCTAATAGATACTAAAACATACCCTACTAAAATTATTAAAATATCTGTAATATTATGGGCATACGGTTTATACTAATCTTCAATTCCTTTTTAATTTATTGACGGCGATGATTGCTATAAGCCCTATGCCCATAATATTATAGATACATGAATAATTTTAGTAGGGTATGTTTTAGTATCTATTAGCAGTAAGTGGTAAAATTTTCAATTCAATATATGCTATAATAAGTGAATAGAATGTACCTAATCACAGACATGTAGTGGATTTATAAAAAAAAATTGTGCTTAATTAAAAAATTAATTTAAGGATAAAGATTTACTCTAGAGTAACCATTCTTTTTCATTTCAAAGCTTAATGTGTATACATATATCACTAAAAATGAAAGAGCTGTGATAAATAGTATTATATTTATGACTGCTTGAAGAGAGGCTATTTTTACCATTATTTTGCATGCGATAATGACCAACTCCCCTTAAACTAAATGAGATATAAACTAATTATTATTCCTGCGGCTCGGAAGTTGATGAAATATCATCTTTTTTTTCTGAAACATCACAGACAATGCAGGATGCAATACAAACTCGTTTCACTTCAACACGAATTAATACAACCTACTTTTGTTTTGCTTTTATTTTGTTTTGCATTTTCGATCTTTTATTGTCTATTGTTTTTTTTAGGAAATGTTCTACTTTTTTGTTTCATTTTTGGCCTTTTCTGCTTATTAACGGACATTTTTTTACGGTGTAGTCGTAGTCTATATTCGAGAACTTCCTGCAGGTTGCTTTCGCAAGTCGATTGAGTCTTACAAAATTTTCCTCATGGTTGCATGAATATAGATTCTTGATCACGTGTGTTACGCAACAGAACAAATATATTGCAGCCGCAGTGGTGCCCACAGTCAGCATATTGTATCACACAAGTGAAGTGTAAAAGTGCCGAAAGTAAAACAAAGCAGACAAAGTTTTTTGCGTCAGTTAGGGACTGAGTTTGGTGACAATGTATTTACCACAGATGGTAGTACCATACTATTATTTTTATTTGTATTTTACTATTAAAATAATGGTTGTTTAATTAAATTTTAATGTCATATTTCCAGAAATTTGAGGTCATTTCATATGTCATTTTCCTGTGATTTTTTTAGATCATCAACTTTCAACTCCTACTTATTACGGTATTGAAGTTAAGAAATCCTCCCGTATAAAATGTAAGGAAGTGACTTAGCATGTTATTTCTGTGGATCCTTTAAGGAAGATGAAATTGAAGCGGTGAGCTCAATAACCATTCAAGTCCATTTACATAAGTTTCGAGAAAAATGCAAAAAACTTTTTTTATTTCTTATTTAATTATTATTTTTTGCACGTAATATTTCTGGTTGTTTTAGAAATCAAGAAAAAGTAGTATACTAACTTTTAAAGACGTAACACTTGTGGAAATATCCAAAATTTAATTTCATATTTGCAAAAAATGAATGTCGAGAAGTGGACTTGAATAGTTATTGATCTCACCGTATCAGTTATCAGCGTCCTTCGTTGGTCATTTGGTCTGCCTTCAATATTGTGAAAATTTTAACCAATTCTAGATATTATTCACAAATAGCTAAGCTTCCTAGGTACGTGGTCAGCGTAACGCAGAAATGAGACATAAAGAATAGAAAGAAACGAGAAGTGAAATTACGGAAGAGAGGAATGGAAGAAAGAGAGAAATAAATAAAAGAATAACCAGCAAATAACTTAAAATGAATGAGTGAGAGGAACGGAGAGAGATACAGAGAAATAATGTGAAGGAGATGAAGAAGTAAATAAGGATGAAAGAGACTAAGAAAGACAAAGATATCAAGACGAGAGTTAGGGGGGAATGAATGATTGAAAGTGAAGGAAATAATCGACTGGAGAATAAAAACGGAGGTGTGAGTCGACTCGAGGAGATGGAAGTGGAGAGCGGCCTGGCAACAAATTAGAGCGCCTTGCTTATCAGCGCGGAGGACGCAGATCGACAGCTGCTGGCCGGCAGGCGCGGCGCCTTGATGGACGGGGCGGGCTGGATTTTCTCGGCCAGTTTAGTTCGCGTAGCCAGAATCAATATGACCGACCTCGTTGGTCATCTCCGTGACATCTCTGGACCATGGGATGGGGAATGGTGGCAACAAGTTTCACCTCCACTTTACCCGAAAACTTCGTTACCTCAACTTCTACGCAAGAGTGGCGTAACATTTACACAATTTAAATTCATGTATTTTTTTTTCTTATAGTCAGTAGTTTTCCACGTAACCTTAGTTTTCTCCAGTCTGCAGACGTTAGTTTCTTTCTCCAACGATATTCTTTAAATTCACATTTGAATCGTGATTTGCAGAAACCCCACAAGTCCATTTGAGTAAATTTTTAAGGAGGCACAAAAGCTGATTATCTTCAAAAGCGTTTGATATTTTGAAGTGAATATTTTTTTTATTAACGCATAATAAAAGTTATAGTGTTTGATTTTTTTTTTCTTTATTACGAGTATTTTCTGTAGAAAAATCTAAATTGCCTGGACATGCGGGGTTTCTGCAACTACAACTAGTAACAGTCATTTTATTTTCTTAAAATAACTTTTAGGTGAAGAAGACGGAGAAGGACTTTTTTTGTACCTTATAAAGAACTTTAAATGTATCATCATCATTATCATCGATCCCACCGTACGCTTTGAAACTGCAGTTGAACAACCCATAGCAGTACATGAAGAAAAGAAGACCATCTATGACCCTACAATTGAATACTTTAGGGATTATTATCATATACAAGGGCAGATTGAAGTATTTGGATTATTGTTCGGAGCAAGGGGAACAATTCCTAAATTCTCAGTTGAATGTTTTAAGTCTTTTGGAATTCCTTTAAAATTCTTGAAAATTATTGCCGTAGACGTAATGAAATATTCTGTTCAGATTTTACGTAACCACCTGTACACTAAATTTCTTTATATTCTATCTGATTACTAAAACTTATTGAGTAAACGTACTTTCCCAAGGGTAGGTTCCATTTGAAAATAACAATCATTACACAAATGTTTATTTTTATTTGTTCAGTATGCTGTGTCTTTTGCAACCTTTATTGAGGGGCAGCTACCCTTGTGGGATTTATATACGGTATAAACTAAGAAATTGAAAAAGTACACAAACGTACAGAAATGCAAAATTATGTGAATAGCATACGTAATTCTTCCAAATTCCTTTAATCCTATGAAAAAACAAACGTAAATTGATTTTTTTAGTTTTTTTGTGCTGGATTTGTGGTATTTTTGCAATTTGCTGCAATTCACTGCAACTTACTGTAACTATCGAAGCAATAAGTTATTAAATATGTCTGGTAGACAGTAAGATTTGTTACCATTTCAAGACAAGTTTCTTGTATTGTAAATTTTATTATTATTATTATTATTATTATTATTATTATTATTTAGTAACTAGGCTACATATCTTTTTTTAGTTATTTTTGTCTTATTTAGTCTTCCTTGATTTTTAGGCTTCATTTAGCCTTCTTTAGATTTACATGCATCATTTGTCCTTTTTTAGGTTTTAAAAGTTTCGTTCATGATGAAACGAACAAATGTGTTAAAATATTCTGGATATGTGGCAAGGAACAAAACATGTTATATCCTAAGAATCCAAACCCCGGTTATAATAATTTTATTTTCATCGTCTTCTTCCTTCAAAACTCGATGTGTTTCCCTTCTATTTTATCTGGCCTATATTTTATTTTGTAGAGGTCTTATCCCATTTCGACCACATTACAGAGATTCCCACTCATTGAAATCTTGCCTGTTTATTCAAAATCAAAAGAGGGAAAACCAAACGGGACATAAGGGTTGAATAGTTGCGAATAAATGCTGCTGTTGCTACTGCTTGTGATGCTGCTGATGATGATTGTGATTATAGGTATAATTATTAAATTTATTGCAATTTGTAACGTTTAAATACGAGTAGTTAAACTGTTGATATAGAGTGTAGACTATACACTGTTGAGTTTCTCACGTGTTTTATTATCAATTTTCTCTCTGCCTTTTATATGATTTACTAAAATTTGCCTCCGGTACCCCTACACAATACGTTAGTCAGTTTGCTATAGTAATAGTTTAATGAATCCTTTGTCACAAAAGAGGTAGTGTTCCATGCGATGCGTGCTCCAATAACATGTTATTTTATATTCTACAACAATAATGCGATCCTACTGTTTCACTGCGTGTTATTTTCGTAACGTTATAACGGATATAAGAGTGATGTGTACAGTATAAGCTAACATAATTATTCTCAATTTACTGTTTTGTGTTTCAGTCGAAGATAATTACTGTTACATGCTGTTACGATGCTTATAGTACAAAAAAGAACAGAATGTTATGTAAGAGTAGAAGACTACCTGCCTCACTGAGGTGCAAGAGAAGTTGCCGCTCCATCGCGGCGAGATAGATTTTTATTGTCTTTTGTTTTGTTGACTGAATTACTAGAGATCAGAGTGACAATAAGACGAAAGACTACGGGCCGTATTCATAGGCATTCTTAGCGCGGGCTTCCTGTGGATGATCAGCGAACTAACGTTTTTCGTATTAATAAACCAGTGTTAGCGATATTACATGATATGAATCCTGTACAAGTAATCAGTCGATAGCCGGGGCTAGTTTAGCACGCTCGTAGCGCGGACTAGCGAAATGTCTATGCATAGCACTCCACGGGTTCTAGCTTAGATGGAGACCGGACTTTTATCTCACTGTAATTTGCAGAATGCTTCTGGTGTCAACTCAACCTTCTCTAACATTGGGAACCTTATCTTTTCTAGTGCCATAGTCGAGAAGAAAATGGGAGATATTTCCCTGTTACCTGTGTTCTTGAATGATGTATTGTATATACGGATATTTTGTCTTTATGCAGGGACATCATTTTATTTTTACTTCAATTTTTATTGTACCTGAGTTTTTCAATGTACTTCACTCCCACCCCTTCTACTAATGAAGTTCCAACTGTCCTCCACACAGAACCAAGGCAGCGTATAGTAAACAGCACTGAGTTAGTGAGTATAGTACGTTCCAGAAATATGTTCGCGTTTTCCAGTGACGAAAGAGCTTTAAATATTGAATCATATTTTCGCACAGGTACTGTCCGTTTGCCTACGTCGCATCCCGATTTGCCCCACCTGCTTCTGCTCTCCCCTCTGTAAAAGCTGGGCTGTCTTAGCTCTTTTCTGAAAACATTCATTAATGTTAGGAATTGGACGTTTACGTAATATTATACAACTGTTTAAAATAACTTAAATAAAAGGGCCTCGTTAAGTAATTAGCTGTCACGTGATTTACTCCCTTTCTACGATCCTGCGGCATAACCACTTGGACAGTAGATAGCATGTCTGAGTAATTTTATCTGTGCGGGTCGGGCAGAAGTGAAGATTGAATTTACAGTACGTAAGGTACTCTTTTATAGAGTAGGTACAGAATTATTTCAACATAAGTTACTAGTACGAAGGACGAAACTGGTAATTGGAATTAGATGCAATAATCTATAGTGCGATAATATGCACAAAAGAACTGAAGCCTGTATCGAAATGAACTGCCACCATTTTCAAAAATTTGTTTAAGTATTCATATTATGATTATTTTTCAATTTAACTTCTTTCTCTATATTGTACGCTAATGTGCTCTAGACAGTATAATATACACTTCATAATGAATACTTTCGCATGGATAACTCAGTTCGTGAGTAAAAACACTTATTCTTAATACAGTACTGTATTTTGATTAAACAAAAACCTGATGAAAATTATCGAACTCAAAATCGCGATATTTCCTAGTTTATGTAAATGGATGAACTACTTTTCTTTCCTCCTATACCTAGTAAAGTAATTTGTTTGTATTTTACGCCAGTATCATCGAACTCCAGTCGTGGAAGGGGGTAGCAAACTGTGTTTCCGGTTCTCTAAAGGTATAGCCAAGTTAATATTAGAAATGTTAGTAAAAATAAAATGATATCCCTGTATATAACGGCCCTTTATGTCTATTTTTGTACAAATTTACAATTAGTTTTAAAAGTCTTCGTTTATAATTATTTTATGGCACACTTCACATTTTTTTTTCTTCAAAGAATCTTGTATTAATCAATATGTTCATATTTACGACGCTGGACACATTATCTTTTGCAAAGGAGGCATGAGATAAGGACGTCACCGTCATGGTGCCACATTTATGATTGACTTTGTATTCTCCTGTTTATACCACTACTACTATTTGAATTTGTATTTTTCCTGCTTATACTACTACTACAATAATGGCTATAATTTTTATGGGAATATTTTTGTTATAGAGTTATTTTTGTTTTGTCAATTCCCAAATTCTAAATATACACCATGTTCTGCTTATGGGTATATACCCGGTGGCAGTGGCAATTAATTATACTCAATAATGACAATTATTAATAAACAAAATTAATGAAAATACAATTAACAATAAATTAATAATAATAATAATAATAATAACCGGAAGAATTCTAAATTAAATGAAGTACGATCACTTAAAACAACATTTAAAGTAAATCTAATTTGTGTCTTAACCCTAAGTTCGAACTAAAACCCACGATTATCAAAAAAATATTCATAAATGAACAAGTACGTTTCAGCACTAAATTCATTTCACTGACAACTCACTCACTGCACTGGAACTACTACACATTTCACTGATTCTACCCTGATTTCACTGTCACTTCAAAAACCTTTCACTGTTCAAATACTTTGCACTGTCACTGCAAACTATAAAACTTCACTGACAGAAACACACTTCATTTACACAACACACTTCACTGACACAACAGCCTTCACACTTCACGAATGAATAGCATGTGCGGGATTTCGTTATGGAAACTCCTATCTCTGCAGAGTTAATACTTACTTTATGCTCAACCATGCCGAAATGTAGTAATTATACACTTGGTAGCAGCCCTTTAATGGACCTCATTAAAGTACACCTATTCATTAAAGTTCAGGTGTTCCACCAATCAGAAAACACCATAGTAGCAATATGAAAGCGCAAGTATCGATTATTCTCGGATATGCAATCGAAAGACAACTAGCGAAAAGTCACGGAGGCTGGAAATCCAATACTGTCGCATAGGGTTATTTTCTGTTACTATAATAATTAGCGTCAATTGTAAATAATATTCAAATAAATTCAATTTGTCATCTCGTTTTTCAATGTCTAAATCAATTTCCAGGTTATATCAAGATTAATGTTTATTTTGCTCTCTAGATTATATCAAGGTCAATGACATTTGTTTCTCGGAAAAAAATCAATACTTTCGCGTCTGCACATATCTCACAATTTACGAGATATTGCACAAGGTCAGTTCCGCTCCCCAGTCAGATGAGAATAACATGAATACTTAAGAGTAATTTCAAGTTAGAAATATGGTCGAGCATAAAAAGTCGTATGAAACTTGCCTATAATTGTAATTAAGACGCCCATATGAAAATTATGAAACTCGCTTGCGCTCGTTTCATAAACATACTCGCGTCTTAATTACTACCATTATAGGCTCGTTGCATAATGTACTAGGCCTATTATCTTTCTTGCTGAAATGGCAGTTTTTACAATGATGTATGAATATAGTGTGTTTTGTTTCACCATATCCAGTTGAAATTATTTATTGTTTTCCTTCGTTAAAAGATTCTATTCTTTATCTCTTAATTCCTATGTTAGGGATTGTAATTTCAGTGTCTGGGCTCACATATTCTTTTCATAGTGCTCTTACTTCATTTTCAAAAGCAGTTAGAACTTCATCATCACAGATGTAGCTTCCCTAAAGCTGTTAATGGAAGAGTGTTCTTAGTTCTACAACAAGAGCAGTCAAGTTCAGGTCGTAACGAATGCCGGATATTCATGGTTGAATTAACCCATTCATAGTTCCCTGGAACGCAAGGCTAAAAGGCAAATTCTGTAGCGTACAAAGCTCGCATTATACGGTGGGCCTATTGAAGACACTTCTCTCCCATAATTGCGCCTCATTATCTCTGGGCCGTATATTGTGATAATTCGATTATCGGAATATGCGTGCGTGGGTGAGTGCGACGGTTTGGTTTTTCATCGCGTGATCATTATCTGACCCAGAAACAAATCGCTCCGCTCCAGTAGACAGGTTGTTATAATTTTGTTTTCCGGTCAACAATCCCGCTCAAGCGCGAACAGTGTTAAGAGTTACGGTGGAATTTGATTCTGGTATGAGAATTTTAATTTTCTAGAACGTTAACAAAATTTACTTCAGAATATTCTGCAAGTAATAGAGATGGGATCGTAAAATATATTTCACCCTAAAACAAACTTTAGATGAGTGTTGTGCCATAGTACCGGCCAATAAAATTGTGCTGGAAGAAGAATATTACGGTAAATTTCACGCAGATATATAAGTATGCATGCAGTGGTGTACACATATGATGATGTTACGGTCAGTACGCAATTTTGAATTATTGTGTCTAGCTTGCGTTGCGAGCATCCTATAGGGATTTCGCCTATCAGTTCGAGGAAAGAGTGCTGTTCAACGTTTTTGAGCAATATGAAGTGATGTTACAATTAGGGGAGGAAGGTTATTCGAAAACAACAGGTTATCGGTTAACCAGTTATTTTAAAATTGATAATCCCAAATGTCGTACAAAATTTTGTCCAATATTCTTTTGAGAAGATTAACTCCATATGTAGATGAAATTATTGGAGATCATCAGTGTGATTTTAGGCGTAATAGATCAACTATTGAGCAGATATTTTGTATTCCACAGATAATGGAGAAAAAATGGGGATATTGTACGAAATGGAAATATAAAAACTGGAAATTTATCCTTTGAAGAGGTGGAAAAATTCAAATACCTGGGAACAACAGTAACAAATATAAATGATACTCGGGAGGAAATTAAACACAGAATAAATATGGGAAATGCCTGTTATTATTCGGTTGAGAAGCTTTTATCATCCAGTCTGTTGTCAAAAATCTGAAAATTAGAATTTATAAAACAGTTATATTACCGGATGTTCTGTATGGCTGTGAAACTTGGACTCTCACTTTGAGAGAGGAATATAGGTTAAAGGTGTTTGAGAATAAGGTGCATAGGAAAACACTTGGGGCTAAGAGGGATGAAGTTACAGGAGAATGGAGAAAGTTACACAACATAGAACTGCACGCATTGTATTCTTCACCTGACATAATTAGGAACATTAACTCCAGACGTTTGAGATGGGCAGGGCATGGAGCACGTATGGACGAATCCAGAAATGCATATAGAGTGTTAGTTGGGAGGCCGGAAGGAAAAAGACCTTTTGGGGAGGCCGAGATGTAGATGAGAAGATAATATTAAAATGGATTTGAGGAAGGTGGGATATGATGATAGAGACTGGATTAATCTTGCTCACGATAGGGACCAATGGCGGGCTTATGTGTGGGCAGCAATGAACCTCCGGGTTCCTTAAAAGCCAGTAAGTAAGTAAGTAATCCGAAATACCCATGGTCCCAATTAGTTCAAATTATCGAGGTTTTACTGTAATTTAAAACATTTTTAGACTAACGTTAAATATAACACAAAACAATTATTATTTAAGAAAAACTACTTTTGGAAATAAATTTGTTTAAGTGGAAGATCGACAAATGATTACTTGTGATAATGAAGTACTATCCTGAATATTTATAGTTTATGTTAAAGGCAGTAAAAATTAAGTATTTGGGCAACACTACAGAAGTATTAAGGGGACACTCTGGAGAAATAATGGTGAAAAATTAAGGAAATTCACTTTTTTGTTTTTATGTTCGTAATTATATTTGAACCTTCTATTTTTATAATATGGTTTGATTTTCTATTTGGGAGCGCTTCAAACTGTGTTACGTGACTTTTGTATATTGTAATAGAGAAAAAAGAAATTGTAAAAAATTACAAAATACTCCCTGTAGCAATACAGACGAACCTCGTTCTAATCCAAAACCTTTACATTTCTAAGGTACCATCTCATATATTGAAATGTGGGCAAACATATGCTGCGTTAGTGTGTTGAAAGAAATGTTTTTAATGCTGTTTTCTGTACTGTAAAACTTTAAGCAGTTTCTTGGATACAAAAAGGTCCTTACACAACCGTTATTGTCAGATTGGTCTGAAACTTCTCATAGGGGTCTATTACATGTTGATAAATAACATTTAATGATAGAAACTAATGAAGTCACAATGTTCTGTGTGTTTATGTGAAATCAAAAACACAAAATAGAGATGTATTGGAGACCCTCATATAAAACAGGAAGAAGCAGACTAATAATAATCTTTGAATATTCAGCTAACGTAGGCCTGTGTTTATGTTATTTATTTATTCATTTATTTATTTATTTACTTATTTACTTTTATTTATTTATTTACTTATTTATTTATTTACTTATGTATTTATTTATTTAATCATTTATTTGTTTATTTATTTATTTAGTTATTTATTTACTTATTTATTTAGTAATTTATTTCTTTAGTCATTTATTTATTTATTTATTTATTTATGTATTTATTTATTTATTATTCTCGATTGAGATTCCACATTTCTTTGCATGAAATCAATGTCTCGCAAGGAAGGAGTAATAGAAGAGAAAAACAATGAAAAAATGCTCTATTAAAAGCTTCTTTAGCCATTGCTATTCTCCTTTTGACTTCCTGGCTGCAGTTCATGTTACTACTTCCGGTAATTGTATAAAATATTAATATTAAGATTAAAATCTGCTGTAATGATAAATTCGTGAAATTAAACAAAATTATTTAGACTGTGCTCAAAAAGCTAATTATTTTTTATTTCCATGACTCTTTTCTAGTTTTTGACCAAATATGAACTAAAAATTTTGAAAACTTTGTTGCATGGAGCCTTTTTAGTGACGTCAATATAAAATCTTATATTTATACAATATATTTACAAAACTATTAGCCCTAATGAACCAAATTTTGTACAGATGACGCATTATATATAGATTTTTGTAGTTTAAAATTCATAAATTTTGGATGAAAACTGTAGAATTTTCAAAAATCACAAAAGTGTCCCCGTAATAACTATCGATAAAGTGAACATTAAGTTTAATACTTATTTTATGGTATTGACTACGAATACTGTACGTAGTTGGATCCATGAGCGCTATTTGTATGCAAACTCAAGTCAGTTTCGGTCTCAAATTGACCGTTTGAACTACTCCTTCTGCATGATATTGTAAATTAATAGTACTTGAGTGTGTGATATTGATCAATTAGCGAGGGCTGTGACATGTAGCATTACCGGTCTGCGGTTACGCCGGATCCCAGCGGCTGCGTCTGCATTACAACATGCCGGTACGCGCTGCTATACCCTATGCCACGGCTTATACCCTATAACACCCTGCACCGTAACGCACATATTGATATGTAGGCTACCTAAGAGAGGAAAGGTGTGAATGATAAACCAGTCGTTACTGTTTCGTCAATACCTTTATCGTCATCGTCTGTCTTTATCACCAAGATAGTCATTACTCTCATCCTTATCACTACCATCAACATACCGTGAGTTAATTTCAAAACTTCATATCTTAAAAAATTTTAGATGCCCAGGGGACACGCTTCTGAGATTAATTTGAGAGGGAGAAGTTCAAAACCACTGCTGATTGAGTTTTCTGTTTCACCTCTTCACCTTCCAACCCCACTTTTGAATTTAAAATTGTACCCCCCTACCTTCAGACAAGGTAGCGAAATCCGGTTACGAAAGCCAGCTATAACAGCTGGGGGGATCATCGTCCACCTCTACTTCGGCATATGGGCTTGAGACCAGCAGCCTGATGGTCGGTCTGGGCCCTTAAAGGGCTGTAGGGTCACGGATTATTATTACTGTTGTTATTATTATTATCTTTATTATTATTATTATTATTATTAGTGTACATATAATATCTTTAGATACATCATTTTGAAGGAAAATATAACTCTTATCTGTCCACCAACAAAAAAATTAATTCGGTCCATAAGTTCCTGAGATAGAGCCAAAAGAAACGTATCATTTAATATATATGCAGATGATCTGATTTTGATATCTCGATCAATAAATGGACTGCAACAGGAACTTTACTGCTTGGAGAGTTATTTATAATAGATAAAAATAGGCTGGTATGTAGTTATGGGGATAGTAGGGTTGCCGAAGCTCATATAGAAAGACATTGGGTGTGCGGGCCCTGGGGTTTATCAGGTTAGTAGTCAGGGCGGAACCTGGTTCTAAGGGCTAAGGTAGGATGGCCCACCTGTCAGCATCGGATTCATAACACCACGCAGACTGCCTGACTTGGACAATCATCTCATATACATGTGTAGGGTGCACACTTACCAAAGCATGCCTAGCTGCAAGACAATGCAAGACATCATGAATAAGCTCCGTTGGTGTACCTACAGTGAGAGTAAAAGTCTTCATACACCAAAATATTTTAACTAAATAGACTTAAATGCGGGGTTTAATTACGTAGTAAAAAAGACAATTTTTTTCCTATACACATAATAACATAATTAACAGATTATATGCACATGATTAATCAGGACCAGTTCTGTTAATAAAAAATAATTGTTTTCTCTAAAAACAACAAACAAAAAGTTTTCACACAGTTACAAATTAATGTCCTATTCTTCACCAGATTAACAGAAATTAATGCTTCATGGGATTTCTTTTTGCTTCCACAACTCTTATGCGATGTCTTGACATTCATGCCATCAAATTTCTAGTCTTGGAAGGCGGAATTTTATTCCATTCTTCTAAGAGGCATCCTTCAGATCCTGTTTGTTTTTCAGTTCCTTTCTCTGATTTTGGTGTCGAGATAGTCCCACAGTTGCTCTGGTGACTGTGGAGGAGTTGGGAGATATTTGGGGGCGTTTTGAAGTAACCATAAACGAGCATTAAAATATGAGTGCTTTGAAATGTTAAATGTTATGTTTTATTTAACGACGTTCGCCGGAATTTTGTCCCGCAGGAGTTCTTTTACATGCCAGTAAATCTACTGGCATGACCCTGTCGCACTTAAGCATAATTAAATGCCATCGACCTGGCCCGGGATCGAACCCGCAACTTTGGGCATAGAAGGCCAGCGCTATACCAACTCGCCAACCAGGTCGACTGAGTGCTTTGAATCATTGTCATGAGTGAAAATAAAATTGTTTCTGATGCCCATTTTTTCTGCCGATGAATGTAAATGAGCTTTCAGTATATTCATATATTGATCCTGGTCCATAATACCTCAATAAAATGCAAGGATCCAACACCAGCAGCGCTCATACACCCCCAAACAAGAATAGAGCCACCATGTTTCACAGTGGGTTTCAGATTATTTTTCTGTAGCTCTGTATTTTTTCCCTCCAGTGTCCTCCCATCAGACGAAAATACATTAAACTTGCTTTCGTCGGTAAATATAACTCTATCCCAAAACTCCTGCGTCATGTTTACATGTATTTTAGCAAACAAGAACCTCTTTTTTCTAGTTCTTTCATTGACATAATATTTTCTACATGCTACTGTACCGTGAAAATTGCTATTTCTTAGGCAGTTTCTTACTGCTGAAGAACTGACGTTTAAGTGAATTTCATGATTTAACTCACTAGCTATTTTCGGAGCACTGACATGTGGACTTATTTTTACTTTTCTGAGTATCAGTGATTCAGCTTGTTTACTCACTTTTTTGTTGGACGACCTGATTCCCTTCAATTTTTTTTAAAGATTTTGACTTACCAACTCTGGTTGCTCTAGGCCTTTCTACAGTTTTTAATATTTTGGAGATAGACTTACATTAATTATGCAAATTAATTATATTTCTTCTCTCCCCTTCAGTCGTTACACGTTGTTTACACTTCGTATTGCTGTATTACTTCAATACATTACACAAATGCGGCCTGTACTGATAGACAGGTGTATTTGGGTGTATTACTCGACCAAGCCCAGTGGAGTCCTGCAGCCCGGAGCCGTGGCGCTACTGCTCCTGCGTTCGTAATACCGCATCGCGATAGTTCACATTACGCCCGCGGCTCCACTCGTCTTGGTCGAGTAATACCATGAACTGAGTAAACACTACCCGTACCCCCTTACTGTAGCAGGTGTTCACCTGTTTCAGAGGAATATTTAGTTGTATATGAAGACCTTTGCGCATTGAATTGAAATGTTTCTTTACGTTTCTATTATTTTAACGGAATTCAAACTTGATTTATTTTTCTTTCTCTTTTTATACGTTGTATTATATTTGTATCTACCCTCAACATATTCTTTTTATTATAAATTAGCATATTGAGGTTACAAAACGCTTCTTTAAGACATATGTATGTTATTTTATAAGGTGTATGGTGACGTTTTACGTTCACTGTATAATCTCCCGACTGATCCTATATGTACAGGATAGATAGTAAATACCGCAAGCAGAGACCAGGGGAAACCAGGGTATGTTATGATACAGAAATGGTAATTATGAAATTTAAGGTAGAAAGTCTTGTTAACATGAATACTTACAGGGATATTAAGGTGGATACCCAAGCGTAAGAGGTATATTTTGATCCAATATACGATGTAATTAAGAGTTCGAAGCGCAAGCAACAGTTCGCTTATAGTGATTACAACGATCTAATGTGCCGTGACATGTACTCGACCCTGAAACAAGTAGGGTTCTTGTTTTCAGCTGAATGCATGGGTAAGCTTTCTGGGAAAAGAGAAGAAAGAACAGGCAGATCTTCAGGCAAATTAATACTTCTAGCAACTTCCATTACTGTCTAATCAACTATGGCTCAGTGGTTAGGGCTTGCGCCTCCCAACCAAACATTCCGTGCTTCGATTTCCGACGTGGGCAAATATTTATCTGTAGTTTACGGGATTGAGTGCTCATAACTTGTTTTGTCTTGTAACGTCATCGCCCTGCGTAGTGCTGACAACACTGTCAGGAGGCGCTCTATTGAGTCTAGTATTGGTCCAAAATGTAGATGGTATTGTACCGTAGTGCGAGGATTAGTACTATAAATGCGTATAATTTGCATCATTTCGGGGTGGAGGTGCGTCTTGTGGCGGTGTTGGATGTGCTTGCTTTTTCCCGTCTGGAATTAATCCCATCCGAGCTTTGCCAGGCTTATTACGTACACAGAAGATGCCTTTCTTGGAAGTAACGATACCATGTTTTTTTCAGGCTCCTATGATTCTCACGTAACTGCAGTTATCATCGGAAAGGCTCGTAATGCACCCCTCGCAAAAATTCTCGATTTTCTTGGGAATTGCTGCTGTGAGACACTGTGCACTCTTGACTATGAAATCACTCACTACTGGTCTGTCACCTCTCACCACAGTTCAACTGTTGTGTGACTCCTGACGGACATGACGTCATTCAAAATTCGTTTCCAGAGATCGGAAACAACTTTCCGTAGTAGTAGGCCTACAACGAGAGATGGTATTTGTGCTGGGTCATATAACCTCCCCCTCAGATAAAGTAAAAATGTTCATTCTGCGTATGTATATACACTGTACTTTTTCTTAAGGTTACTTGTCCAATGCACAGCAGTGAAATTGTAGCTGCACAGTTCGCTTGTTTTACTGCAATTGTTTGGAAGGAGCGAGTATCATGGATGTAAATGAAGTGCAGTAGCCTCTTGTCCAGGAACGTGTTGCATAAAACATTTTGATGTCTTGAGTTCCGTTTCGGGCGCGACACGTCCCCACTGCAGTCCTAGCTTTTAATTACTTCACACTTTACGTAGTCTCGCGTGGTCCACCGCTTGTCAAGCCACCGACTGCGTAAAAATGCATCTCCCCGAAGCAATGTAAGGACTTGCCTCTACATTCCACGATGTTTTATACATCTACTGAGCTAGAATTGGGTCTTATTTTGAGAACACGGAGTATTTTATACTATTTGAATGTCACCATGCTCGTAGTTTTGATTGTGGATATAGTGTGTGAGGTCCGAAGTTCGATTCCCGGCGTGGACAGTGAAAGGAATTGTCAGGCCGCTGAATATACTCGTAAAATTGCGAAATTAATTGCGTCAGCCATTTTCTTCTCTGTCGCTCGCACACCTACTCTGTGTTTACTCAATGTTTACTTGTGCTGCTTTCGCTAAAAGTGGAGTCTTTGAAATCAGTTTTTTTTTACTACTCTTGTCGCATTTATTTGTATAATTCTTCTACGATAATTTTTACTATGTTCCTTTTCTCGCGCTTATCATTTGCGGCACACTAATATGCCGCGGCAAGCCGGTTAAAAATGGCTACTCTAGCCTTTAGTTAGAGAAACTACTCTAAATACTGCAAGACAACAGTTATTCACTTACCAGTTGGGTTGGGTTTTTTTTGACCAGGGTCGTCCGTTCCTTAGGTAACTTGTCTTCCAAGGCTAAGAAATCCCACCTATCCTTCGTTGGCAGCCTCCCACTCTGAGTACAAAGGTTGCTTGGTGTGAGTTACTCTTCGCTTCCTTCACCTCTTACTGACCGACAAACTAGCATGTCCTAGATTTCTCTCGTACAGTCGTTTGGATCATTGGTATTGAGCCTTTCCACTACGACAAGGTGGTAACCAACGAGAGGATAATAATGATAATAATAATAGGCCTAATAATAATAATAATAATAATAATAATAATAATAATAATAATAATAATAATGCATTGATTCTGGTTCACGTTAACACTTTGTTTAAAAAAAACTTAAAATTGTTTAACGACACGTTAAACGTGTTAAAATTTTTAAAAAAGTTTATGTACCTTAGACATAATAATAATAATAATAATAATAATAATAATAATAATAATACGTTATTATTAATAATACATTATTATGATTATTATTAATACATTATTATTATTATTATTATTGGAGAATTTCATACGGATCATTAAAAGAATATGTTTTAATATTTAAAAAATCAAAAACTGTTCATTATCTTGTCAGTGATTATTGTTTTCCAT
Source organism: Periplaneta americana (assembly GCF_040183065.1). Taxonomy (NCBI): domain Eukaryota; kingdom Metazoa; phylum Arthropoda; class Insecta; order Blattodea; family Blattidae; genus Periplaneta; species Periplaneta americana. The sequence goes on from NC_091120.1 coordinate 57,212,192, forward strand.
AATTTCATAAACTAAATACAGTTATATTATGTTTTAATACATCATTCATGCATAGCTTCATTCATAGATTTCTGCGTGAGCAAGGGCCGCTCTATCACTTCAAATCCAACATTCTCTAATCTTCCCTTCTGTCTTCCTTTCAGTCTCCTCATTCGATCCATTTATCTTAATGCTGTCTAATATATGATATCTTCTTCTGCTCCTAACTTTCCTCCCGTTCGACTTTCCTTCCAGTACATCCTCTCTCTCTTCTTCTTTTTTTTTTTCTCTTTTTTATTATCTTGATATATTACTTAATCATTTGTATTTGCATGCCATTTAGTACGACTTTGCTACTCAACATTTTATGTCTTGTAACCCACATGTATTCTACTATTAGTATATTAATTGTATAGTATATCTGAAGTGAATTAATCGTCGAATTTATCTCGAGCATTTTAGGTCTTATAAATTGTGTGTGTGTGAGTGTGTATATTCCCCTTATGTTATGTAACTGATTTTGATTATGTGTAATTTTCTACTTTATTTTATATATTATGTAACCGATCTTGACTATTTGTAATTTTATATTATGCAACTGATCTTGTCTATTGTAATTTTATACTATATTTTATGTAATTTCTAATGTATTTTCTTTTGTGTTGTTTTGTAATATAATTTTGTATTTCATGTATATTATTGTAACCTGGTTGAGTGAAAGAGAAGGCCTCATGGCCTTAACTCTGCCAGGCAAAATAAACGTATTACTACTACTACTACGTCCTTCAGTAGGCAGTTCCTTCTTAGCCACTGACCGAGTCTATTTCTTTTTCACTTCCTGATCAGTTTTATCACTATTACTTCTTCATCCACTCTTTCTAGCACAGCTTCATTTCTTATTTTGTCTGTCCATTTCACATGCTCCATTATTCTCTGTATCCACATTTCAAATGTTTCTAGTCGTTTCTCTTCACTTCATTATAATGTCCATGTTTCTGCCACATACAATGTCACCTCCACACAAAGTACTTCCGTAGTTCTTTTATAACACGTATAATGATTTTTTGTAAATCTCTAACTTAATATCAAATTTGTATATGTTTATAACCGCATACAGACGACTGTTTTCGCTGAATCTCTCAAATATATTCTAGTTAAGCGGAAATATACTTAAACAAACGTTATGTGGTACGCCAGACCATATAGTTTTTTTATTTAAGGATGGCGACAAAAGTTAATAAATACTGTTCTGAAGCATATTAGACACCAGACTGTCCATTTCACAAGATGACAAGTTACTCGATATACGAGAAGAGGGAATTTAAATATTAACTTTGAACTACATCTGATTTTAAACACTGTTAATGTTACTGTTTTCAGGTAAACTTTAATATTTAAAGCGTCATTGTCTATAACATTATACATAGGTGCATTTTGTGGCCGTATAAGGACTCAAGTCTTTTCAGAGAGACGTGGCCTGCAAAATGACTGATAATCATTGCTCTAAAATATCGCAGGCGTAATGAATTTTACATTAAATTCGTTCCAGTTGTCATCCAAAGAACTTAGTATCTCACTCGCTTTACATACTTTTCTATATTATTGATCTGACCCCAATTTCAAGCAAGATTAACTAAATTTGACCCCGCATTCCTAGTGTCACCGGGCCGTGCATATTAATGACAAGTCCAGCAATCAAAACTGTAGTCCCCATTGCCAGGAGTCCGGTCGGCGCTTTGGAGATGTAGCTCCAGCATGTTCAGTGTTGCTGCAGCAGTTGGCCCCCAGGGGTCGAAGCGGTGTACCGAACAGGACATGCCCCTTGTCACAAGGGACCCCGCAAAACCCCCGCCTCCACCACACACATCAACATGATTTCCCCATATGAATGGCAGTCTGACCCCCATGCTATAATTCAATGGAATTCATATAAATATGATAGAACCTGCTAACTCTTCTGGTTCAAGGTTCAAGCACTGTGTTCGCTCATTTTTATGATTTATTTCTGTCATGGGAGGTGAGTGATGACTTCCCAGTAAATTTTGTGTGTCACACAAGTCCTTGCGGCTGACCCATTCATTATAGCCAAACTGACTGGCTTTTGAAATTCGTTGTACTTTGGACACAGAACTAGATGCGGGCAGTTGTCCCCTGGCGTAGCTTGTCAAGGGAACTCAAGCCAGAGAATAGAAAATTAATATGCGTAAATGCAGTCACAAGGGCAATAATGTCCCTTGAGGCCAACATTAATCTTTTTGTCTTATAATATATTTGAAAAGGAAATACTGCCTTGGCCATGTTTTCTTTTAATCGTTCTGATATATACCACATGAAAAGGAGACCTAGAAATTCTTAATGTACAGTCCAAGATACGCTAGCACTAGCGAAGAGAGTCTATGAAAGTTTATTATTATTATTATTATTATTATTATTATTATTATTATTATTATTATTATTATTATTACTATTGTACAATACAAGTGCCTGCATAACCTTAATGGTGAAGAAGAAGAAGAAGAAGAAGAAGATGATGATGATGATGATGATGATGATGTGTGTGAAAAAGAAATTTAATAAAAGAGACTTCTTCTCTTTTCAGTTTCATTCTCCATATTTTTAGGTTTATTTTGGAATTCGATGTAGGCCTACTTATGTATTAGGCTATTTGTCGTCCGATGAGTGATATAGCCTCGGTTTATACGCAATAGAAGAGCTGTTTTGTACATGCTAACTACTAAATTTGCTTTTGTGAAGCGTGAAATTAATAGTTTCCCAGCGTCAACGAGTTGTAACTCCATGCGCACAGAGGAAAACTTTTAATGACTTCTAAAATATCATCCATTTAAACTTTTCGTTAAATTTTTATTCCATAATACAAGTATTCGTATCGCCAGTTTCCTTTACAATCATTGGTTACGTATACATAAACTAAATAAACTCAAAGTCAATAAGATTTCAACCTTTGTCGGATATGGATGTCAGTCGGCTGAAACAGCGTTCGTACTTGAGTTTTCGAGGCTGAAGCCATCCCGGAACCTTACACTTAGGCATGCTTTGAACGTTTGTGCGCCATATATACAGGATGGAAGTGAAATAGCCTTGCAGATATCCATAGCGAATATCTCATGGTGTATGTAACAAAAAAACTATAATATCATATTGGTGGAAAGTTCATAGTTATTTTTCAGAAAAAAGTTTTTTTTTTTTTTCAAATGTTTAACAGTCTCTTATTCGGTAACTATTGCGAGTAGTGATCATAGGAAATCTAATAAATAATGATTTAATCTGGCGTATTTCAATAGCGTGCGAGGCTTTCGTGTAAATTTAATTAAAAAAAAAACACCAAATTCAAGCCATTGCACAATGTGAGCAAGTGGCAACGTCTTATCAGAGACCAGCTCACCTACCTAGACACGCTGACGATTTCGTTGACCTCTTGCATCTGTATCACGAGTAGAGTGTGTTAGCGACGATGTTGCCGGACTGCTGAAACTTCAAACTTAATTTTCTAATTAACCGTGCATTTAATCACAAAACGTAATCTAGGTTTTCTATTCATTTACGTGTAGGCCTACCCTATCGACCTTTTCAATCTGCAAGATTATTTCATTTCTACCCTGTACCTATATGATGATTGTCCAAGTCTGAAAGGTGGCCTTAGTGACATTTGTGGGCCATTTTACCACAGCCACATATAGACCCAGATCTCATCCACCTACGACTAGCCTGATAAGCCCTAGAGACCCGGAGCCCAAGCTCTTTCTGAATCAGCATCATGAAACCGAACTGATAGATGAGTCATCCTACCTCAGGCTTGATAGAGCAGGTCTCATCCGCAAACGAGTAGCCTGATAAGTCCACGGGGACCACGTCAATGGCTCAAGTGCTAGCATACTGGACTTCCATACAAGCCGGGTTCGATCTCCGGTCAGGTCATGATGGAATTTGTGGAAAAAGCAGACGTTGTAGAGGGTATTTTTCGGAGTACTTCCGTTTTCTCTATCATTCCACCAATATTGTCCATCTCCTCATTTCGTCTATCTTCTGCAGTAACAAAAATGGGCTGGGGTGAAGTTTGAGGGTAGTACGGAATTCTTATGCTGATATGGGAAGGGCTTGTGGCTTCGGGCCTCTGGGACTTGTCAGGCTACCCGTATACGGACGGGATCTGGCTCTATCAGAGGCTGAGGCAGGATGGCCCACCTGTCAGCGTCGAGTCACGAATTCCACCAAGATCACTTATCGGATTTGGACAATGATCGGATATATAGTGCGCACAATGGGCCAAAGCGTGCTAAAGTATGGAATGGAATTTAAGTGAGGGGGCACGGATGACCCAGCACTGCGACCTGTTGAGATATATTGCGCTAACCCTCGATATGGAATGAGTTGCGTGCCACAGATCCCCTACGCGCACCAACTCAACCACATGACTTCCTTAACGACCGGTGCTTACAGCCAACAAATATCCATATACATTCCTGCTTCGGCAACTTCCCCCAAGGCCCCCCTGTCGATCCGAGGCGAAACTCCTCCCCCGAGTAGGTCCGCCTCGAGTGTTCGTTGCAGAAGCCATCCAACGTCGATTAGCTACATTCCAAGGAGGCCGGTCGAGAGAGCCTAGTAGTTCCGGGAGGCCGTCTGTAGAGTCATCTGAAAAACCAGAAATGGGATGATGAGGGAGGAAAGGAAGTGGCGAAGATGAGTGGGGTTCCAATCGCCTGATAAAGTTACCTGATATTCATCCATAGGAGTGAGGGGAAAAACCCAAAAAACCTCACCCAGGCAACTCGTCCTAACCGGGAATTGAGCCCGGGACCGCTGGGTTCGGAGTTAGACTCGCTAACTCCTGAGCCACAACCGTGGATGTGCTAAAGTATACGGACCCGTAAACCAGCCAGCCAAGCCCCAGGGACTTGGAGTCCCAAATCCTTCCTATATCAGTATCGGAAACCTGTATTATTTCAAGATTTCACCCTAGTCTATTTTTACTGTTGCAGATGATAGGTGTAAAGTGGGTAGTCGGAGAGTGTTGGTGGGATGATTCAGGGAAACAGGGGTACCCCGAAAAACCTTCTGTAACGTCTCCTTTGTCCATCACAAATTCCAGCATGACCTTGCCGGGGATAGAACCCGGGCCACCTGAATGGAAGACCAGCGCGCTAACACTTTAGCCATAGAACAAGTGCTCCGCAACAGGAACTCAAGGGAAAATCAAGCAGAGCTTGTGGAAACTTTAGGTGATCATGTTCTCTCATACAGAAATGTCAGAAATTGTGTCGAGAACCGTTTCTGAACGTGGGAAGAATAGATCATTCACCCTACTCACCGGATCTTTCACTTTCTGATTATGATTTGATATCCAAATTGAAGGCTCCCCTGCATTAGAAACGCTTCCATATACGAGAAGACATTGACAATGTAGTGAGGTGCGAGATTGCAAGATTTAGCAATGGTGAAAGTGATAGTATTCTTCGCCTTCCTCATCGTTGCCAACGAACAAGTGAGCGTCTCAGAGATTACTTTGATTGTTAATGTGTTTGCCGAATACTGCGTTCAGACATTATTGTTAAGGTGGAGGAATAAAGAAATAGTGGTATGTAACGACAAGTTCGTAGTGTGTGTGTGTGTGTGTGTGTGTGTGTGTGTGTGTGTTTTCCTTGCTCCTCAGATACCTAACAGAACTGTTCTGATAATCGGTGCGAATATTGTATTTAAAAATATTTATTTCGAAATTTCTTTAGCAAAGTGAATTTTTTTCTCAAAAGTGGTTGCCATTGCTTAGTAGGCAACCTTCGTATTTATATCTTTACAACAAAAAACTGAAAAAGTAGATATATGTGCCTTTCAGAGCAGAAGTGGTGCAAGTCAAAAATGAGTAATGAGAGTTAAAGTAAACATTATTGACAGCGCAAAGTATCAATTAATATTCAGTTTATTTAAACAATTAGTAGTCAGTGGATAGCAAGAAGGCCATATTAATTGCTACTTTGCGCTGTATTTTACAGAATTTTTACTTTCAAACCTCATTACTCAATTTTGACTTACACCACTTTTGCTCTGAACACCTCATATCATGAAATTGACTATGAAACCAGAGTTTCGAGAGTCCTTTCCGTGAATAACACCTGTAAGATAAGCATGAAGAGAAATCAACGTGTGGTTTAGAAAGACGTATTTTGTCTTGAGTTTTCTGTATTTACTCATGTTTGCTGCTCATTTGTTTGTGCATTAATTTTGCCACAGATTTTAACATCGTGTTGCGCAATATACTGTGTCATAACACTCACTTGGTAACAGGAAGCGTGGATATAGTTTATTAGTAATTTATTCACTGTAACTCGAAAGCCATTTCAATTACAGCGGATTTGCAGATTTTCAAAGCTCGTGATTCTCTACGTACTTTATTATGCAATATGTCCGAATTCACCTCCTATACTCATACTCTAAATGTGTTTGTTACAAGTAAATGTTACATACCAGTTTTTTAAACCTATAATAAATGTAATAATACTATTGTTATATTAAGACAGTTTACAGAATAGATACTTAAAACTCTTTATATCTTAAACAATTTACCTGGACAGATTCCTCTAAAAAGACTAATTCTTTAAATTTCAAAACCTTAACTAATACTACCTAGGTTAAAAATAATTTATATCTAAAGTAATAGGGTATTTAATCTAGTTTAAAACAAAAGATTTTATAGCCTCAAACATAATAAAGTCATAGTAAACATTAAGATTTCACCCAGAAAGTGTGTGAGTTTTACTACACCATTTCTTACCGTTAACGAATTATTAAGCACTGAAGTATAATTCGCTGAACATGTCACTCCCTTGTAACGGTCACAGAAATTTGACATGTAGGCTCAGGTCAAAATTACACTAAATAGGGTAGATTGAAAAATTGACAACTAAAAATTGACTCCAACAGAAAAACTAAAAGGATTGCTAATCAGAGAAGTGTGTGTGTATGCGTTTCCAATGCCTACCCACTTCACTTGCGTGATTCGGGTTCCAATACTGCGGATAGATGGCAGAACTGTGACCTATTTTCAATTTGCACACCAGTTCGGCGGGCCACGTTGTGCATGATGTGTATCTGTGTGAAGAGTTATTTCGTGTACTAGGGTAAGTGTATGTTAAGTGTTCGTGTAAATGTAGCGTAGGGAATGAGTGACGATGATAATGAAGGTGAGGAAGGGAGAAGGGGAAACCCGGTGCCGACACGTAGCCTACTCCTGTCGAATAGCACCAAGGGGGCCGCCAGGCTTAACGTCCCCATCCGCGGACGAATCACTATCAACAGTGACATATGCTTCCCTTCATATGCATTGCGGAGAGATTTGGGATTTAACCCAGGCATATTTGGTGCACAATTTAGTGATTAGAAGTTGTGCACTGCCATCTCTCCTAGTCCCGAGGTAGAAATTTTACAAGAAAACTTCTGACACCCGCCGGGAATCGAACCCGGGCCGGCTAGTCTGAAGGCAGATACGCTACCACAGAGCTAACTCGGCAGACTAATCAGAGAAGTAGAGATCTTTCTCCGTTCCATAGCAACTATATAGTTGTGTGTCTTTCATCTTGTGCTTCCCTTATATCATATGAAGCAGAACCTTTGCACCATACTGACGATATGACCATTTAGGCTCTCTATAAATGTGAATGTGTAGACTAATGTTGGTTAAAATTGTCACACGAATGGAAACGAAAACTCGCCAAATATGGCACATCCCTAGAGGTAGATTATTATGGCAGTTGGCTGACTAGTTGTTTGATTGATTGATTGATTTATTTATTTATTTTCATTTTTTATATATTTATGCATGCATGTATGCGTGCCTGTAGGATGCATCTTATGCATGTATGTGTGTATGTATGTGTATGTATGTATGTATGTATGTATGCATGCATCTTAATTAATTAATTTATTTATTTATTTCAAATACATTTTGTGTTTCAAGAATAGAAATTATTGGTAACTATACGTGTCATAATCCTATCACTGTCTTATTGATTAATAAGCCTTAGGACTTGTTCCAGTCTCAAGAAAGTATTATTAAAATTGTTGTGTCCGTCTTTTTAATGGTTGTCAAAAATATATTTCTTTTTTCAAACGATTTGTCATACAGTAAGATCAACAGAGAGATGCAGACGACTGTCACACACTGGTTCCGATCCCAGGCGGCAGTCTTCTACGACACAGAGATATAAAAGTTGATCCCACGGTATAACAATTGTCTAAATACCGTTGAGAAATATGTTGATAAATAGCTCAACAATTGTAGTAGACCTGTCTGTTTCAATAAATCTTTCCATGAAATTATGTTTGCTTTCTATGAACTGCCCTAGGGAAACTTACTTTCTGGACGGCCCTCGTAATTGCTCTCGAGTGGCCAAAATTTGTATAAGCACTTCTTTTGACATTATTAACATGCTGAAAAAAATAACTTTATTTTATTTGCTCCCATGAGAATGCTTCTAAGTCGCCGTACAAACTAATATGGCGGATAATACTAGGATGCTATAGTAAAGGCGAAGAAGAGAAATATTGATGTTAGAATTACAGTTGAACAAAATGCATATTAAATAGTAAAATGTATAGAGTTATTTCAAGTAAGTAATTGTTTAGTATAGGCTTACAGATCAAGGTTTTCTTCTCTGTTTTTTTAAGAACAAATCAAATCGGTTTCTATGTTATGCTCAGTATGAACCCACTATAATGGTTTAAAGTTTGGGGACTTGCATTAATTTCTTTTGCCTCTTTAATTATTCGTTTCCAATAGTCGACTTTGTGACATACAAATAAGGTCATTTAGAGATTTCTGAAATCTGTTTGTTTATTTAGGCCTATTTATTTATTTATTTACTTACTTATTTATTTACTTATTTATTTATTTGTTTGTTTGTTTCTTTGTTGTTTGTTTGTTTATTTGTTTACTTACTTATTCATTTATTCATTCATCCATCCATTCATTCATCCATCCATCCATTCACTCATTCATTCATTTACTCATTTACTTATTTACTTAGTTACCTATTTACTTAGTTACTTATTTACTTACTTATTTATTTGTTTATTTGTTTATTTATTTGTTTGTTTGTTTATTTATTTATTTAACCTGGTAGAGATAAGGCCATGAGGCCTTCTCTTCCCCTCTACCAAGGGAAATCTATTTTGATATAATTTTCGAGTCGCGTACACCTGTAAAGCGAAATTCATTATCCATTGGCAGTGTATATATGAGGATAATAACTAGCAGAATTTTATTTCGACTTCTTCGATAACCGGGATTAGACATTAATACCTGTTACGTCTTTACATTGTTTATCTTCGTTTCTTTCTAGGACGTCTAACATCTCTCTTGGTTCTAGGTTGATATTTATCTACTATTACTGGTATTCTTTCACTGTCTATTCTATTTAGATATTCTTTCTAATTTTCTTTGTATTATTCTATTTTATTTTCGCGTGGGCAATAAATAACTGCTCAGTTCTTCCTATATTTGTGTCATTGAGATACGGGTTTCATTTACTTGCTGAGATCTATAACACAGACCTCCAAGTTTTACTTCCCTTTCGAAGGAAGCCATGTTAAATATTTTTATCACCTTATCATTGTAAACCAGGTTTGAAGCTTTGAATCTCGACTCTAAAAGCAAGTTATTGGTATATTCTAATAACTGAAGATGACACTGTAGAAACTCTTTAGAGGAAATTAATTTTATGGCTTATAAATGGATGATGTAACCAGAAGAACTCCACCACAGCTTATTTTTAAACTTCAAGTTGCACCTTATCTACCTGCCAGGGATCAAAGCTCCGCTTAAGTTTATTGAGAAGTTGCCGTTCAATTGAGTGAGCTAGAACTGGGTCATCCTTAGAACATCTAGCTTCAGCGGGTTAAGTGTGTACCACTAAAAGTGTAGTAGTGACCTCTATTGGCATTTGAAGGTCGCTTTTGGCTATAAATTTGTCGTCCTCTGATCTCTATCGACTTCAAGGGTCGTCGACTTTGAACAGAGGTTCTGTTCCACAGCTCCACCTCACAAATTACATAATCGAATCGTCCACTTGGTAATAAATCAAGTATTCGTTCTTCCATAATATGGAGTTCAAGGCACTACAATCTAATTTATCTTCCTCGTGGGACAACGAACTGTAGCCGAAGGTACTGAAGTTAATCTTTGGTGTAAAGAACACATGTTCCTACAAAGGCATCTGTGTTGCTGACACAAGTGCGAACTGTTAAAATATTTTATTGCCTCCACCGGAATTTTCATCCAATTTAATAATAATTTAATATTCATAGATTCAATAATCGAAATTTCCATTTCATATTTAATTATATGGACTATTTAGAAACAGAGATTGTAATATAGCGATAATGTAGCAATAGTTTATTAAAGCGGAAGAGTAAACAAAATTCTATACTCAGTCACAGGAGAAACTGACATTAAATAGTACATTATGCAACGAGCCTATAATGGTAGTAATTAAGACGCGAGTATGTTTGTTTATGAAACGAGCGCAAGCTTAATTACCCTTATGGGCAAGTTTCATACGACTTTTTATGCTCGACCATATTTCTAACTTGAAATAATTCATAAGTATTCATGTTATGGTTATCGAAGTGAGGAGCGGAACTGACCTTCAAAATTGTGAGATGTGCGCAGACGCGAAAGTATTGATTTTTTCATTGACCTTGATATAATATAGAGAATAACATGAACATTAATCTTGATATAAGCTGGAAATTGATTTAGAATTGAAAAACGAGATGACAAATTGAATTTATTTGAATATTATTTACAATTAACGCTAATTATTATAGTAACAGAACATAACCTTCTGCGACAGTATTGGATTTCCAGCCTCCGTGACGTTTTGCTAGTTGTCTTTCGATTGCATATCCGAGAATAATCGATACTTGCGCTTTTATAATGCTACAGTGGTGATTTCTCATTGGCTGAACAACTGAATTATAATGAATAGGTGTACTTTATTGAGGTGCATTAAAGGGCTACTACCAGGTATATAATTACTACATTTCGGCATGGTCGAGCATAAACATAATTATTTTATACATGTGTCACATCCACAGTTGTGGAGTAACGGTTAGCATGCACTCTTCTTGGGCTGCAGTGCATAGGAATGACTCCCATATTAAAACGTAGTCACAATACCAATGCTAATATTTAATTAAAACTGATACAAGATTTCATTTCCTGATTCCATATTAATTTCATATTTATAAATGTTCATAATTATATTTCTTTTATTTTTTTGGGAAAGACGACAACGAGCTAAAATAATCATAGTAATACAGTAGATATGTGATTTATTTTCGTTACGCATTTGGAAACACACGATTTGAAAACGTGCACGGAATACAAATTCCCAGATCTGATCCGTTATATTTTTATTTCCTGCGGTACGTAGACACTGTGTCACAGCAGTCACATCAAGTATTTACATACCGTCACTGTCAAATGTCAGAAAGAACTGAAAAACTGAACCACATCAGGTTTCACCGATATCATAACTATTTTAAAACAGATCTATCTCAGTGATATAACAATTTTTGTTCCTCTCCAAACTCAGCTGAGTTCCAGCTGCGATGTATTTCGTGAGATTTGTTGTAAATTAACTAATTATGAACAAGTTTTACTTCAAAACTATTTCTCTTTTGCTAGACATGGTTGTTTCGTTATTACTTTATTACCATCATATTATTTTCTTGTCGACCACACGCTGCTCAGTCTGTTATCTGACGCCATTTTGTCAAAAAGAAGAGAACATATTTCCCGGCAGGTATTTTGCGCTAATGGGTATATAATGCAGTTATTTTCTGGCGTGTTTCGATCTTCCTGCCATTTCGATTCCATCGTTTCTGGGTAACGTTTGTAATTGAATGGATCATACCTAAATCCTTTAAGAAAAGTTGCTTTTGCAATAGTAAACAGTAAGATTAACATTCCGTTTCCTGCGAACATAACAAACATCAACATTTTCTCTACCTTTACTATGCATTCAATATTGATTTCCGTTGAAAATCTTATCAGGTCTGAATTCACAAAGTTGTATTTATTTACGAACTCAGGGCTAATATTTTAATATTATGAGACGAGAATGAAAAAATGAAAAAATATTTGAAAGTTATTCATTTTGGTCAAAGATATGAATTAGGCCTATTTGTGTAATGGGACAGTCAGTTTTATGTTTCTAATTTCACAATTATACAGCGCTTTTGTTAAAAGAACATGAAACAGGGATCAATTATATTATGAAGAAATTAACTCGTTTTATATTAATCCGTGATATTGAAGGCGGTGGACTGAACGTTCAAACGAAAAAGTCAGATAAATCAGTACTATAAAAAATTCGCATAAATTAATGCATAATAATTACACTCAGTTTCTGGAATCTGTAGAGTGGAGGAGACGAAACAAGTTCCTTGCGCAAGTGGTTAGTGGAGGATGCTAGTCCAATGACCGCTCTAGGGGGAAGCAACTAATAATTCATGAAGTCATTACAATACAATTTTATACAATTTTTAAAAAAATATTGATAAAATTATCATTGGCATGCTGTATGCATCTAAGAACGTAAGAGGTCTTGGAATTCTGAGAGCTGAATGGGAAGCCAGTATTCAACACTATAACATCTGTAGGCGACTGGAACACGTGAATAATGCACATCTACATCACATGAGAAATCTAGAAGAGGAGAAGAAAATATCTCTCACGCGCTTGAAGATTGCTCCAAACAGTGTCACTCCTCAAACTAAAGGAAAATATCTCAGAGAAGTTCTCAGAAAACAATCATTCCAGTCATGTGCAGCTCCCACATAAAGGCAAAGGTGTTTGTACATTTGAAGAATGCCCCAAACCCAACTCCTGGATCTCCTCTAAAAAGTGTCTTTTGTACTCGGAATACATCAATGCCATCAAGATGTCTTGCAATGTCACCGCAGTGAGATCTGTCCCTGGCAGAACCTTCAGTGCTACCCGTTGTCGCCATCCCGGCTGCAGCGAGACTGAAACACTTGGCCACGTACTGGGGTTCTGTAAGAAGGGAGAGCTATTGCGTAACAACAGACACCATCGTGCCCGTATAGCAATTGCCAACCTACTAAGAAACAGAGGATGGGAAGTACATGAGGAGATTCATTGTGTGTCTGAAGATGATTCTCATAGAAAAGTCGATATAATTGCCATCAATAGAAGAACCCAGAAAGCGATGGTCTTAGACAGTACGATTTGCTTTGAACGAGACACGAATCAAGCACTGCAGATAAATGATGACAAGCGAGCTAAATATGTACCTTGTCTTCCATACCTCAGTGAAAAATATGGCATTTCGGTTTACAACTGGGATGTTACAGGCTTGCTATTTGGAGCGAGGGGTTGTTTACCAAAATTTACATGTAATATCCTTAAATACTTTCAAATTCCCTTTTATGAGGTTCAGAAGATTATAATGGAAATTCTGAAGGCCTCTTTTCAAATTCTATACTATCATTTATATGTTAACACGTAAATTTTTGTTTTAATGTACAAATCGAATCATTTTTTGCTCATTCATTTCCCTTTATCTTTTATGTTTGTTAATTCCAGATCCCAGTGGTCACCCTCACATGAGGACGGATGATTTGAAACAACTCTTAGTAGTAAGAAAAAAACTTCAAAACAACAACAAAATGACATTGTCTTAGAAACGCTTACTTAGCAAGCATGCAATATATTACGTCATATCCAATACTCAAATCTCTACTACGTCATAACATTACATTTTGTAAATTTGTAATAGCTTTTTTTTACATTTTTAATGCTAGAATAGCATAAAACGTTGTATGTAACAAGTGTATAATCTTCATTATAAACACTCGTGAAAATTAGTGCGCTCGCTTACGCTCATGCGATAAACATTCACTCGTGCCATCCTTACCAAGATTATACACGAGTTACATAAATTACTAATATGTCGAGCTGTTTTATTCTTTAAAATCTCAAGTGAGAAAATGATTTGAGAACTTACACATCACGTCACAACTCTATGAATTTGAGTTAAACGAGGTCAAATACTGTATTCCGTTTCTCGCGGAGGTAACAAGTAGTCCCAAGATAGTTGGTATCATTAATGTGCAGAAGGTTTGTGTCTTCATAGCATGTAATGCGCTCTAGAGTGTTTGTACAGAGTGACGGTACCTTCTCCATTATTCAGCTGCTTGTCTCAAGGGTCCCCAGACGAAGGCTCTTCCTCTTTCTAGAAGTGTACAAATAAAAGTAGAGGGTCGTTCGGCCCGAATATCAATAGTTCAATCCGTACACTGCATTATATATATTTCTTGTTGAGTGGTTTTTTAATTTTATATGTTAGAAAAAGCGGCATACATTTAACAATCCGAACTAGTTACTTTAATTTCAAAAGACATAGATTGAACATCAGAAACAATGTGACAAATTGGTGAAAGATTTAAATGTTGTTTTTAATTAATGGCGGGCACTTCCCTTGCGTCATTCACCTAAGAGTCCCCATCTAGTTGGCGAAGCGCCGAAGTTTCTAATACTTTCAGCCTCCAGGAAGGATTTCCCTTGGTGCGCCACAGGAGGCACTTACCAACTTATGATGATTAATGAAGCAATAGTGAAATGCTGGTAGAGAAAACAGTAGTACCCTGAATTTACCACCTAGCACCGTCCTTATCCACCACAAATTCCAGTTGAAACAGCGAACTCCGGCATGTCACTGAAGATCATTGCTTCCATACCTGTTGAATCAGTCATCAAACGACGTCAGCTTCTACACGTGATTTTGTACAAATATATCAAGGACCTATTACTAATTTTCTTGAAATATCTCCATATACGCCTTATGGCTAGTCTTCTTCTCTGCCTTTCGAGTGATCTATTTAGCATAGATTTCAGGCGTTTTTCTGGTTCCAGGTAACTTCTCCGTTTCCTGTGTCACGTGTGTTGCCTACATTCAGGGCAGTCCGGAAATTTATTGATCGTCCCTTGTATGGGCTTATATACAAAGTAAATATTCATATGCACGCATGAATACATACACATAATTTCATACATACATACAAACAAACAAATTAAGGCCAAGTAAAATACGTTTAGACACAATTTAAGTCCAAAACATTAATCCACGATGGCTGAGTTGTAACCTACTAGGCTTATACGCCGGGATTCCAAATTCCATTGAATCCACCCTGATTTTGTAACCTGTGTTTTGCAAGCCCGTGGTTGAGACAACACGGGCTTTCTCCAAATATTCCGGTTTACCTGTGATATTTCAACAATTCGTCATCATCATTCATTACGAGTGTAATGTAGTCATTTCCGCCTAAGGCGCACTCTGGACGAACTATGTAGCCTACGATTCTTGGCACTAGCGACATCTATGAGTCACGCTAGTAAAGTAGGGACTGATAACGGCATGTTAAAATCCCTGTCATTAAAAAAAAAGTTTAAACCTTCTCTTAACTCCAACTGGAGTTAAATATATGTACATATTATACATCTTGATTACACAACGAAGTAAATATTATGTACATAACCGTCTTCATTCTTATATATCTTTCGTGTTTGCTATAGCGTAATGTTGACACATGACAAAAATAATGTGACCCGTTGCGCGAAAAGGGACCTGAAGTCGTGAAAGGAAATTTTACAGGAGAACAAAATAACGAATTTACGGTATAAAAACTGCATTTCTATGTTTTGACATCTTGCGCTACCTGTAGGCTTTTTTACATACTAAACTAGGACGTAGTTTTACATAGTGCTTTTTAAATACCTAAATCTTTCTTATAGGGAAACAAATGAAACTTTTAATTTGCATTTTTATCGAAAAGTACATAATGTAAGTTAATATCAACATTCAATAAGTAATATATTAAAAACTATAGCACCTAGAACCATGATTTTTTTAATGCTCAGTAATTCATCCTCTTTTTAAAACCAAAAAAAAAGCAAAAAACAAAAAAATGAAAAATCCGACTTTAGATCCCATTTCCTGCAACTAGTCACATATAGCTCTCGAGGAAAATATTTAATTATAGCTATATTCAGACTAAGCTTTCAGTATTCATAGTCTTCATGTGATTTAATAAAAGGAGAAACTACATATTATCTAAGAAGAGTCACTATTTTCCTCAGTTGAACACAGTTACTGTACCTCCCGTTCTTTACAATAGAACATCAAAATTTTGTTCGTTATTTTGTGAAGCGTTGAAATAAGATTGTTTAGAAGAGCTCTTCTTGAAAGTATGTGTAAACAAAGTAGACAAGGGAATGTTTCGTGGTACAGGGCAATAATTGAGTTGGAAATGGGTAAATTTACATATCAAGGAAGCCCGTAATCTATATTCTGTTCTTGCTATTGCCTGCATAGTCAAATCAAGGAGGTTGAGAAGAGATGGGCGGTAACTTATAATGCAAAAATACGAAATGGTAGCAGTTTTGTTGCGTATTTTTCGATTTCTTGATGTATATACAAAAATGTTAAGGAAAATTACTAAATTTATACGTAAAATTACATGTTTTTTTTTATTCCTTAATTACAGTGTTCGTATTAGAATAGCACATTACGATACAAGGTTGGTAAGTGCTTTTTACAAAATCGAGGAAAAGTTTAGAGACGAGCAGAGCGAATTTTTCAATTTCTGAGATTTTGTAATACACTTCACAACATATTTTGCACGATCATATTTTAAAATTGCAAATACAATATATTTTGCATTAAGAATTTAGAGAGGTATTATTCCAAAGCCTTCGCAAAACTACACTATAATGGTAACTAAGTAATAATAAGTGCACTGTAATGACTCTATTTCAGTATAGTTTTGTTATGAAGAATGGTTTCCCCAAGCAACAAGTTTCTGTGTGGGAATTGTAACAACAATAGCTGTAAATACTGTACAACAAAAACACGATCCTGCAAAAACATATTTTATGCTTAGGTATTCTTATAAATTATGATAATGAAACAAGAGAAAATGTTGGAAGAAACAATTAAAAGCACGCGATCGCGCGTCCTTGCAAAGAATTCGGGGCTGTGAGGTATTATGTGAGCTTCAATCCTGTTGCCCACTTCTCTCACTTCATTATTCCTTTTATATTATCTACCAACTTAAGCACCCTCTTGATTGTGCCACATATATTGATATGTTTAACATTTTCTATATCTTCACTTCTATTTCTTCCCAGATAATACGTCAAAATACAGTGGACTCTCCTAAGTTCGACAAAACAGAATTGAAAGTGCAGTCCAATGAGGATAGTAGGTGTGGCAGGTGAAATGAATACAAATTCTTATTGGTTATCCAACAACGAATACAGTACTGTACTTGCATTTCCTTCCTGTCCCGAGACGTGTATGCGCTTCTAGTACCACAGTGGGTTTCGACAGTTCCGTCCCTCAAACGGAACAATTCTCAAATAGAAAAAGAAGAGTTCATTAATTTAAAATCAGTGATTAAATATGGATGTCCTAATCAATAAAATATTCTGTTTTCCTCTAACAAAAGTATCACTACAAGACACAACCAATTCCCATTCAAATGGCAAAGCCATTTCTTAGTGTCCATATAGGGTCGTGTCTAATTCCCCTACGTAAGAAGTCGAACTATAAGATGTCGAACTTAAGAGCTTCCACTGTACATGGAGTTCCTAACTTGTTCGATTGTCTCATCACTAAACATTAATTTTGCTCTTATACAATCCTTTACATAAAAGGTAATTGTTTTCGTTTTTGGTGGTGAAATGTTTAAATTATAGTATTCACTTTTCACTTGCTTCTTCGGCTTTGGTGCATTTGAAGCCCAGGAGTAAGAATTTAAGAATTTGGAATGTTTGGAGGCGCTACCAAAACCTAGCACAACTTGACAACCTTGAGGACTAGCGTTTTACATCCTTTAGACCATACCTGCACAAACAGCGCTCAACGAGCGCGCGCGCTCCTTTGGAGCGGGAGAGCTGTGTTTACCGCTCGACGAAACGGGGAGGAAGATACGTCACAATGACATAGACTTGCTATAGGTAGAGGAGAGGGAAACGACCACTCAGTTATCTAGTGGAGTGCAGTGTGTAGGCCTAATCTCAGTAACTGTTTCACGTTGCTTACCTACTGCTACAGTAGGCCTACAGTATGGAGGAATCTAAAGGACGGAACATAACATTTAACGCTTTACAGCTCGAACTTATTAATCTTCAATGTGACCTAAGGGCTAAAGACCGTTTGAATAATACTACTAGCCTGGTTGAGTTTTACAAGACTAAACATTAGCAATAATATCCACGACTACACACAGTCTGGCTGTGAAAATGATTGCCATGTTTCGCTCAACATTTACATTTGTGAGCAACTGTTTTCTATAATCAACTTTAATAAAGACAAACATCGAACATCTGTAACTAATGTTTCATTACGATCAGTAGGCTACTGTTCCTTTCAGCTGCCAAGAGCATAAAACCTCGTTTTCTTGTACTGATAAATAAAAATATAACAAAATGATATTGTACATTTAAGTAGCTATAGAATTTCTATTATTTCTGTAAAATAAATATTAACTTTATTATTTAATAATAGTCCAAGATAGTTTTACAAACACTCGTACTTCCTTTTGTGTATATTCTGTACGAGATCACCCTTTCTTCCAGTCCACCCTTATACAGAGCGCACTAATATCTGCATTCCGCTCATGAGCTGTCAGCCGGCTCGGAGAGCGCAAACCTTGTGCAGGCCTGCTTTAGACAGTCTGTCTTCACCTCAATTTATCAGCTCTATCTACCCTCTCACGACATGAAGCTCGTGAGGGTACGGTCGGTACGCCCTGTAGTGGAACTGTCTCAAAGAGAGTTCCTACCCGCTACCCGTAGTGTTTAATTAAATTTTCTCGATTTAATATTGTCATTTTCCTTATGTCGTCTCACCTCTCACAGCAGTATAGAACTGTTTATGTTATTATTCTCATACATGAACAACAAGATTTCTTTATCATAAAGTCAGCATGTTCAAAGACTATTGCGTCAGACAATCAATGACAAGTCTCTATGGAAAAGAAAATGAACCTCTTTATTGTTTGGGGAGTAAATTTATTTCTCTGAATTTGTATTCCGACTATTTTAGTCAAGTCAAAGGAAACACAGTTATAAAGAATTTATAGGGGAAACTCGGCTAATTCTGTAGTACGAGTAATTCCGCAGTAGTGCATATATGATTTTACTGCGGCTTTACAATAGCGTGAACGTAGGTTTTGAGAAGCTGTCAACAGGAGGCATGTCCTCTGCAGTGCTATAGAAAAAAATCAAGAATATTGGTCGACACCTCTGTCGGCAATACTTGAAACATCGAAAGTTGGCTGTTTTTCGTGTTTTGCTACACAGCTGTGATTAAAGTGAGCACTGTTACATATAAATTGTCGCTTTTATGTTATTTTCATAATGTGTTTCATAATTATTTACTACTGCGGAATTAGCCAAGTCCTATTGCGGTTTTATCCGCACTGTTGCGGAATTACCCGAGTTGTTCTTTTTCAACTGTAATGATGTACAACTAAATATATTTGCATTTTAATAGGTCTTTATATCTCCTTTGATAATGAAAGGTTTCGTCAATGTTTACATACCTTAATAATATTTTGTGTGAGATCGTGCGTATTTGCTTGTTTTCCGCACAGAACCAATACGCGGTAAGTGTGAAATACCACATTCAGTATTCCCAACGTAACACACATAACAATTTCCCTCTTCTTACCGCTTAAGCGCGACATTCATTTTACTGCTTTAGGCTTTTAACATATTATTTTTAGAGACGTTTAACATAGTAATAATTATAAATTGGAAACTTACCACTGCAATTTCACCTGAATTGCAATGTTAATTATTGTTTTTAAATATTTGCAAAAATTAAGTAAAGTCTACTACTCCGCGAAACTTATTGCATTCCTGATACAAGTAACATTAAGGAAGCCGTGAAAAAATCAACAAGATTCCAGATGCGGATGTTATTACTGCAATATGCTATATAAATAATATTGTTAAAATATTAAAATGAAAAATAAATCATTACATAACCTTACCGTTTGTTTTAAGTTCGCATTTATAGACTGGGGGGGGGGGGGGGAAGACAGACGTATATCACGGCCTGCTGGAGTATAGTAAACACAGAAAACATTTTATAGCAACAATGTTGAAGAAAAATATTTTGGTTTTCCGAAGTTGCCGTCATTAAACAGAAACCAACATGGAGATTTCATTGTAACTAATACGTTTCGCTTTTTCAATCTTTTCCTCGACCATGAAAACGTCAACATACCGCTCTTGTAACGTATATTACTATTTCAATAAACATTTTGATAAAGATATGATAGATTTACTTCTTAATATTGCGGAATTAACCAAGTCTCCCTTAAATTAATTTCGAAAGTAATTTTTAGTCTATCACGGTCTTGGCGATATCGTTTAAAATGGTTTCGCACCAGAAAATATTGTCATTTTTACGATATGTGAAACCCAACTGTGATACAATTCTAAATATTATAGTCGCCAATATCGCTCCATTTCTGATTACCGCTTAGAAACCTGCAAATAATTAATTTTACCTAAAACCAAAATATGTTGCATATTCCGGTTGGGTATCGGGAACCCTTCCTTAAGACAACAGCTTAACTCTTGCCCATGGAGTTAGCATGTGTAAGAACGCATTAAAAGACAAGGTATATGACGTATAGTTATTATCTATTTAGCATACAAAATAGGGTCATACACTGGAGATCATTGGCTCTGCTAGTGGGAAGGGCATTATCAATATGCAAATGGTTTTAATACCATGTACTGTGCGGAATATATAATGGTGCAGATTAGCGTGCCGGCGTGTTGGGAGATACACCCCCACGTGGCCAGTGGACCAATACTTTCCCCGCTACATTGGAGCGGAAGGAAAATCCTCGAGGTTCCTAAGTCCGCTTTTATTCAGTGAAGTCTAATGGTTCTAACTGCTGCCTGTTTCATTATAAATCTGACGAACTAGGATTCGACTTGCGGGAAGATATGCAAATAATTCCTTTATATGTAGGAACAGGTTGTGTGTCCCTGGTCTTTGACCATCCTATGTTTGTTATTGTGCAATATTGGAACATATGACGAGAAATTTTTGTTGTTTCGGATTGTCTAACGTTGGTAAGACACTCTCACAATAATGAAGACGAAACGGACCAAAATGCTATCGTACGAACTTTTGACGTATAATAAGTAAATAATTGTTCCTCACTACTTTTCCCGCCAAGCGAGCCCTTTCTTCTTCTATCTATGCCACCATTTGGCAGTCATGACAGCAGGTTGCAACTTACACGCTTAGCCAAGTTATTATAAGATATATTTTGAAGTGTATGTCAAATTTAGGCCTACGTATCATTATTATTAATAATGTAATTTTAATGTATGTCGCTTGGCCCACTATGGCTCCGAACTCTTCAAATGACAAACTTGATGAACACTAAAAACTAGTTGTCCTGAAGTAAATTAAATTAATTTTAACGCATCACGTCATTAGTAATCATTTGTCTTATTATTATTTTTTTTTTTGCAGGTGCGTTCATATCTTTCGAGGAATGTGAGTGTAATAATCTTCACATTATCTCACCGTTGAATGACAGCGAGATGCAAAAACAAGAGAAGAATGTAAATTTAATTCCAGCCAGATTGATATTCCTTGATGGCGCCTATTAATCATGGAGAGCAGAACTGGTGAGTAATTAAATATAAATTATTTACAAATATATAGACTAGTTACAGCAAGCGTTGCTTTATATTTGCGCTGAACTGAAACTAATGAAGGAGTATAATCAACGTCAGATTCAAGGATTAAGCTGTAACCTGTTCCAAATCCAAGGAGTTAAAGTTAGTCTTTCCACATTCTCTGAGAACGTCCTCTCTCTTTTCCTGCGAGATCATAGTTACATATATATTTTTTAAAGAAGTACGTCTTGTTCCGTCCTCTGTTGTGATTAAGTCATTTAATTTCGTAATCATCTACTTTGTATTTCAAATTTTAAATTCGTACTAGGATTCTAATGTTTTAATTTCATGATGTGTTACACTTTCTTTTAAAACTTAAATTTCTTTTTAGAAACATTTTTGTCTCTATTCCTCTCCTCCACAGGTTTTTAAATTGTTGATCTGTACGAGGGAGGAAACAACAGTGCATTGTTTAGAGCTATTGACTGGACTTTATCTATTGCTGTTAATGGAAAATGGAAGAAATCCAACCTACACCTTTTCAAAACTTAATACGTTCAATTCATTCCCACTTCACTGAACTCTGGCGGGATTTCCTGCTACACCTTTCTCAACATTCATGATTTTGTATGCGAGGATGGGATCTCCACCGCTCGTTGAATCTCACAATACAGTATCGTTACAAGAAGCTTTGAAATAGAAAGGCCAGGGAATTTTCCCTGGAACTCTTGAAATTCTTTTATGCGCCAAAATCTGCGACAGAAAACCATAGATTTTATTTATCTTTAGATAGAAGTCATGCTGAGAATTTTTGTCACTCCAAAATTATTTAACCTTCGCCTGTGTTTGAAGATGCGGAGTTCGGAACGAATTTAAAGAATTTTAATTTAAGGCTTGTAGTAAGTAAATGGTTCCGCAACTAATAACTGAAATATTTTAGAATAATTAGCAGTTAAATAATTAGAAAAAAATTGTAAATGGTAAAGAAAATTATATTAGAGCTTATATTCAGAACACGAATTATGGGTATTCCACGGTATGCTAGTACTTAACACATTTAACGTTTCGGAACTTCATACAAGTTCCTTCTTGAGGCAATACAGCAAAACCTGATGGGTCACCTACCTATTGGTCCCATAGGGCCGTATTCATAGACATTCTTAGCGCGGGCTTCCGGTGGATGATCAGCGAACTAACGTTTTTCGTATTCATAAACCAGTGTTAGCAATATGATATGATGTGATATGATATGATATGATATGATATGATATGATATGATATGATATGATATGATATGATATGATATGATATGATATGATATACGATATGATATGATATATGATATGATATATGATATGGTATGGTATGGTATGGTATGATATATGATATGATATGATATATGATATGATATGAGATATGATATGATATATGATATGATATGATATGATATGATATGATATGATATGATATGATATGATATGATATGAATCGAATCCCGTACAAGTAACCAGTCGATAGCCGGGGCTAGATTAGCACGATCGTAGCACAGGCTAGCGAAATATCTATGAATAGCACCCTTAATGTCTAGGCACTCTAAGCTACTGACCATGTTCTATGGCTTAATAGTACGCCTCTAGACGTTATATGTACCTAACGCACAAATTATGGGTTTCTCATAATGTAGCAACAGTGCTCCGTTGAATTCCTAGTTTTAATTTTTGCTCCTTTTCCCTTAAAAAATCATTATCTCCAAGGTGAGACAAGTTGCCTAAGGATTTGGAGTTCACATAGATATTCAAACGAGCCCAAAAACTCTTGCAAGGTCAAAGGAAACATGAGTAATTATCAAATGTTTCTTCCTTTACTTTTCCCATTTCCTTCATCTGAATTTGATGTCACATTCACAACCAATTAACGTCCATGTCTTCGGAAGCAACTCTCTTAAAGATATGAAATAGAATGAACTCCCACCCTAACATACTTGCAAATATAAATTGTAAAACTAGACTTGTGTATGGTAGAAATGTAATCATTTTAGTTTAACTCAGCCTTCTCTGTAGGCGATTTGCCGAAAGAGAAACTTTGGATGTTATAAATGTACAAGACTCGTATTTATATTCATCTACAAGACAATAATCACGTGATTTGTCTACAGCCAGAATCCTGTTTTACCTGTCACAATATGATTAATGTGTGCTTGAAAAGCAGGGGTCCTCCTCCACAGAAAATTGATAGCCAACCTCGGGCTTGCAAACTGCCACTTGGATAGGCGCCATGTTTTAAAGCGCAAACTTACCCCTTTCATCCGCCTCCTATTTCGCTTATTTTTAGCCCGCTTTCTTTTTATAACGACTACAGTCATCGAATCGCCTTTGTTGAAGTCCTTATCTAGACTCTTTCATCTAGAATCTCTCTAGACTTGACTTTTAGAGCGATATATGGTTCTGTCCTCGTAAGTTGGGGTCAACACGGCGCCTAAACTCCTTTAAAACAGAAGAAAGGATAAATATCCATGTCCTAATCAGTGATCCCCAAACGAATAATACAACTTTGTTTACAACATAGACAGTTAAGTGAAAATGGCGGCTCCGTTCAAACGTTTTGGTGAAGCTAATATTAGTAAAATAGAATTTTAGTAAGTCAATTAATACTTTATTTCTTCTAATCTGTATATACTTTCTTCTAAACGTGTAATAGTCAATTAAATCCCACTCGAGTTTTGATTTTCTCTAGGTAAATGAAACCTCTAGTGAGATTACTGTTGATAAAAATCATTAGCGTGGCTTTCTCCGGTAAGAAAGTAAAGCTCTGGATCTCTTTTCGTAGATTTACAGTGCCCTATCTATGATAGAGAGCGCCAGATCAAATTCGTTGGTCATTTCTCTCTCACATTGAATTTTCATAGTTGAATAACCTCCGCATTATATATCGTCGTTAAATAAAATGCTGCTGCTATTGCTACTATTACTACTATTACTACTACTACTACTACTACTACTACTACTACTACTATTACTACTATTAATAATACTATGGATACTATCACCTCCTGATACAGAGAAATAAAGCATAGAGGTGTTGTATATTGTTGTTTCTTGTACTCTTCAATTGGGCGTAGTCGGAAACCATTAGGCCTATATTTTACTTATAAATTACCGAAACTCTACAGAGACCATGACATTGTACACATACGAAAATGGCACACGAGGTGGTATACCAAGAAAATCTTTCTCAGTGTTGATCTCCACCATACATACAATCTCTCAACCTATATTTTACTTATAAATTACCGAAACTCTACAGAGACTATGACATTGTACACATACGAAAATGGCACACGAGGTAGTATACAGAGAAAATCTTTCTCAGAGTGAATCTCCACCTTACATACAATCTCTCAGGATGGTTCCCAGACTCTATGTCCACGGATATTTCGTCCATTGTTCCGTACGTCCCTTTGATATTCTGTCCACTATATTTTTTCATTCTCTGGTGTTTTATGTCCACTATTATTTCGTCCACAGTTTAAATGTACATTGTACTATTTTGTTCTCTTTATTAAGTTGTCAATTTTATTGTCACGTCCAGTACAGTATCAAATATTCCTGATTGTCCATTTGCATAAATGGTTTAAAACTACTACACTATTAGTACTATACCACTATTACTGTAATAATAATAATAATAATAATAATAATAATAATAATAATGTGAATGAAAGTGGTAAGTATAATTGTTGTGGACTAGAATGTCCCGCCCTCTTATCATATAAGCCATTTTAAATGTTTTCACTTCAAAATTTAATACTGAACCAATGAACTATATATTCCCATAGAAATTAACATTATTATGCTACAAAATAATTAAATACATTTCCATAGAAACCCTTCTTTTTTAAATTGCATAATGGAAGTACTTGTTACCCAAAAATGAACAAAATATTCGAGGACAAAATATTTAGTTGACACATAAACTAGTGGGCAAAGAAAAATTGAGGGAAAAAAATATGGACACCAGAATTTTTGACCGAAATATTAATAGACAAATTCTTTGGTGGACGAAATGTTTGATAGACTAATTTCCTTGGGCATAATAGCTGTGGACGTCAGATAGTGGACAAATTGTCTGATAGACGTACTGCTGTGGACGAATCGTCCTGGAACTCTCAGGATCTACTGGGAATTGATTTCCGGTCCCTTTACAAGAAAACTGAATAAATTTCTGTTTAGAATAGACAACATTTCAATAATATCATTGAAACCCTGAGAGACAAAGAAAACATTTCATTTGCATGGCTCGATATTTCGAGGTGCAAAAAAAGTGCATGATTTAACATGCAACAGAACTGCATTACAGCTCTGGTCGACATGGAATGATCCGGAATTGAACTTCATTTCCCGTTGATTTCAACTGGCACATATTGATATTGTTCAGGCAAACGAACATGTTTATCCCATGTCAAATAAAAGGCCTGGTACTAAGCGAAAGGATAGAACAAAACTGTTAAATTGTTTCCCATCACATTTGATGGACAAATGTGACCGAATGCAATTTCCAGTGTCGCTTATGAGGGACGGGCTTTTGATGTGGTGTTACTGCAAATACCCAATCCAGCGAGTTAGCATTGTTTTGCCATTAGTGCTATAACCACCGTAACTTGCTGTAATTACTGTTACGAAGTTAATCTTTAAGTCTGTGTAGATACACAAAGTTATCCGTTTACATTGAATTACCTGCAGCCACACTCAAACTCGGTTGCTTAGCGACTAAGAGACTTCGGAACAAGAGAAGATTGGACGAGCTAATGTGTTCTTATTTGATTATCCTAGTGGTCGTTAACAGACCTAGATATTGAACATATCAATTTAGATACTCTACAGTCGTTTACTTCTTCTACTGTTTGCGCATTAACCGAATAACCTGTTTCGAATTGACAGTAAATCTTACATCTTTCCCTCGTGAGCCCGACAGTCTATGCTGATATGCCAATTCAGGCCATTCTTTTTTGTTATAATCTGTCTATGTTATTTCCAGTAACTGTCGTACTGATGAATGTCATTGTTTATTAAAAATATTTGTAAATTGTGTCTAATACATTCACTTTTATACAAACTAATTTTGTGCATCTTTGCTTCTTCTTAAGAAATTTATTTCTCTACTTGTATTCTATTTTGTCGTAAAAAAGTCTTTGTTCTCAAAACGTACATAGTGTGACGAAATTAGACGAGATTAGAAACTCCTACTGCGAGAGAACTTAATACTGATATCCAAATAAAACAAATTGCACTCTAGAGTGCATAGAACGAAGTTTCTGGCATGCGCGGTACAAGCGATGAATCATCGCCTTAGGAGTGGTGGGGATATCGACAGAATAGAGGAAGAAAATGTTGTGTCACGAGCAAGTAAATGGCCACAACTCAGGAACGACAGATCGTACAGCGTTTGTTTTGGTGTCATTGGATTCAGAATTACAATGTTTATGCTCGAATAATACCAATTTCTAAAGTTTAGAGAACTCTGAACGATAATAATGTAGAAATAATTGTTTAAAGTTTAACTATAATGCCTTTCAGTTTTATTTCTCTTAACATAGACCTAACTTACGCAATGTAAAATTTATCAATGATAATAAAATATAATAAAAACGAACACAATAGTCTTAATCTATCTCAGCGAATTTATGAGATGTGGAATCACTGTGGCTGTACTAACATACACAGTTCCTGACGGGTTTTTTTACGTACTGACAAGCAAACATTCTCATGGAAGCAGGTAAAAAACTATTTTTCTCTTCCACCATGTTAATAATGTCAAAACAAGTGCATGTACAAATTTTGGCCACACGAGCGCAATTACGAGGGCCGTAAAAATAAGTTTCCCTGGGGCCGTTTACAGAAAGAAATAGCACCAATAACGTTGTTCGTCGGCTTGTTAGAGGCAAGTTAAAATCACAATTTGTTTTAAATAGGCAGTAGTCAATGACATGTATCGTTTTAAACTATTCAATTGGCAGTGGTGACTGACTGGGAATAGCCGAAAGCAGAAGAAATATTACAATATATCTGAAGAAAGAAGAAAGAAACAAAGATATAATATAATCAATTTTGCAATGTGTACCCTATTCCACATTGAGTGTACACATGACAGAGTTTTTTACATCAAAGTATCTAATAGTATCAATGGATTAGTAAGCCACAAATTCTTCAAGGCACTTCTGCGAGAATCTGTTCCTCTAGCAATAAGCCCAGTCTACCCAGCAGGAAAAGTGCCAATAAAACAGGAAGAAGTGAAAGACTTCCAAATATGAAGCAGTACATTCCAAGTGAGAATACAGCACTTTATGACGAATTTTTCAGCTGGCCTACAAACAGTAATGCAACGTACGAAGACTGGAAAACATTACATCCCAAGTGAAAAGACTGATTTCTCTTCTTCATTCATGATATTTTTCTATTTTTTTTTTTTCATTTATAACTACTATACATTCTGTTTGTTGATTGTGTATGATTTCAGTAAAGTAATTCGAGAACGGCACGAAAATATCTATATCCTATTTCATTTACTTGTTATAAAATTGATTTTCTTAAAGGGCGGCTTTTTTCATATTTTAAATCTCAATAAAACCGTAAGTATCCGCATAATGCGTATAATTACTTTTAAAACCACCAAATGTAAACTAGACTATTGGCCCACATGTCCGGAATTATATATTTCCAGATAGTTTTTCTCTTACATAGTTTTTTTAATTTCTCATAAATTTAATTTTCGTGACGCACGTCCTTGGGGAAAAAAAAGCCGATTCATATATACACTGCGTTCGCTTCCCCCTGCGGCCGGCCAGCAAACGCGGAGCATTATTTAGCGACGCGTTTTTTTTAAAGCGCTTCAGTAAAGCAAACTGATTGTTGAAACAGAACGCAATTAGGTCAGTTGACTGCAAAATGTGTAACAGTCGTCGCCCTCGTTGTTGGTCGTCGTCGTCGTTGCCCACGACGCCTTTCCTTGCCCTCGGCTGCCAGCTCCGAAATATGGAAATTATCTCGAGGATGGCACGTCGATGTCAATAATTAATTATATACACTGATTAATTTGGGCGCCAGCCTCCTCGAGATTACTCCGGTAGAGGTATGAGATTCCCAGGTCAGCTGCAAAACGGTCGGGACATGGGGTTTGGGAGACGTGCTCGTAGGTTGAAATGATGTAGGCGCACACCAGAAGTTGTTGGTAAGAACTATGAAAGCGTTTATTATTACTATTAAGTGTTCGTTTCAGATCAGCAGAAATGCGCGTCCAAGTGTATAATATCTCGCTCTCACTTCCCGCAAGTTGGTATACTAATTTCTGAGTTCACGTAATTATATATTTTGTACTATAAAACACCAGTAATATAATGGACAGTTGATAACGTGATGAGAGGAAAGAATTCAGACTTATAATAATAATGCAACACACGACTTCTTACTACACCCACTAAAAATTTCTAAGTCCGTAAATTGTTATACTTCCGAGTTAGGTTTGCCGAGAATATGTGGAGTTCGACCTCTCCGAACACTGTCTATCTGCCTTCTGTCCATCTCCGAAATCTACCCTCTACTTTCAACCACCAAACATAGAATTTTGCCCTCCTATCTATATATCACGTGTCTCTATTAAGAATCCTGATTGGCCATGATTACACTTACGTCACTCAAGACGCGTTCTTCAAAAATTGTTCGTTAACTAGAACATCCCCCTACTTCCGGCGTCCTGACAATCCTCTGACATATACCAGATCATCTCTATTGGAACCTGGCTTGGCGTCATCTTACTGACCACCCGCAGGCAAAGTCCATACATTCCCTCATCAGTCAACTCCACGCCTGGACACATGTTTCCTGTCCCCCCTAGCTTGGATTCGGTCTTCCTGTCCACCTGTTACTTCCGTCTCAGATTTTGAAACTAACTTACACGTCCGCGCATCCTATCCATATAAGAATATTAATACGAAATACTAATCTAATGAAAATCTCCTTATCCTATACGAGGAACCGTCTCAAATGCCCTCTCATAACAAAGAATATTCCCAAGGGAATATTTGTTGTTATGAGACGCCCCAAAATAATACCTTCGCTACTAGTCTCCGGTGTCCCCTAATTAGTCACACTTGGATACACCTTTTGCTATGCTTATAAACAATGTACAAATTTACACTTACAATTATTACATATTTACAACTATTCACATGTATGAATCTATATACACACCTCACGCCTGCTTACATCTCACACGCCAGTTAAACTGACTTCTACCTGACATATATACAGCATCCAATCGTAACATTCAGGGCACATCCGAATACAATGGCGCTCTCTCACTCACATTCATGATGGGTTCCTTGATACATACTTAAACTCATAACATAGAAATAAGAATTATGAACCACAATAAAAAATATGCTAAGTAATACATAATACATTTTAAAATACCAATTAACCCTTTATATCATACTTCATACATTAGCTTCAGCCTTGAAAACACATTTACATTCATAAAACCGAAATAATTATTAACCAGAATCAAAATTATACTAAGCAATACACAATACTTCTGAAATACTAACTGCCTCTATTTATCATATCTCATACACTAGCTGCAACCTTGAATACACATCTCGAATAACGTCCCCTCAATATAAAGGACAACTTTATGTCTCGAACTAAAAATGAGGGTCTGGCACTTAATATTGATTCTAAAAAAAATGGATACATATTCAAATCGAATCATTCAACCTCTACAAATAAATGAACATAAATGAAGTTAATTAAAAAAAAATATATTCTATCATTATTATTAATCATTATTAATTCTTCTTAATATCACAGGGAATACTACTTATCGCGTGATCCTACAAGAAAACACACAAAAACAACTAATTCTGAAGGTGGCAAAAAGAAAACAAAAGTAACAAAAATTTTCCCAAGGTTAAAATTTTCAGCACTGACATTAGTTCTTGGTTCTAGTTGCTTATACCGCTCAAATACTACATGCACAAAACAAACACATTCTTATTTTTCTTATAATTAAAATCATATTATTTTCAACCTCACACAAATTCTCGTCTATTAACCTGGTACGTCGCCTGGATGTCTATCATGAATCGGATCGTCATTCTCCGAATGGGATCGTCTGCGGCCTTCCTCATATGTCATTGTGCCATTCTTAAATTGACAGTTTACACGTGGAGACACACTACTCCTCACATTAAATCTACCAGCATGCTTCCAATTAACTTTTTCTCCTCCTGCAGAAAAATGAGGCCTCCAATAGCCCTTCCTATATTCACTCCTTTGATCGTTGCAGTACCGCTTTGTACCATTGTTAGAAAATCGGTTCACAAAATACAGCCTGTCTTTATGGTAAGGTTGTAAACCATGACCGCCAGTACTGTGTGGCCGATCCCTGCTCCAACCGTCATTATGGTCATTGCTATTGTACCCTCTGTGGGGTGGGAAGGCTTCTTCTGCCCTCCGCCCCATGTTTGTGATGGTTTTAGCATTCTCTTTCTCGCTCCCAAACACATCAAACTTTTCGATTACTCTATTTACTTGCTCCCTGAATGCTCCATAACTTTCTAACACCTGGCTCTCTAACCTGATACTGTCCTCGGCTAGTCTATACTGCAATTCATTATTATTCTCATCGAGATTATCGTCCAATCCATTAATATCCATATTTATTTTACTTTCCACCTCATTATTATTTCCGGCTACCTTAATATTCAATTCCCCAATATTCTCATTAATATCCTTAGCTAATTTACTCTCCACTTCATTACTGTTTCCTGCTTTCTTATTATTCACTCCATTAATATTCTCAGCTAACTTATCTTTCAGTTCAGTACTATTATCATCTAGTTTCTCTTTCAACTCATTAATATTCACAGCTAATTTAATTTCCACTTCGCTACAACTCTCAGCTAGTTCATTACTCAATTCATTGACATTCTTAGCTAACTTATCTTTCTGTTCAGTACTATTTTTAACTAGTTTCTCTTTCAACTCATTAATATTCACAGCTAATTTAAATTCCATTTCATTACTATTCTCAGCTACCATATTATTCACTTCATCAATATTCTCTTCTAATTTATTATCCAATACATTACAATTTTCGTCTAGATTATCTCCCAATTCATCAATATCCACAGCTAATTTACTTCTCACTTCATTACTATTCTCGGCTACCTTATTATTCAATTCATTAATATCCTCAATTAATTTAATTTCCACTTTATTACTATTCTCGGCTACCTTATTATTCAATTCACTAATATCCTCAATTAATTTACTTTCCACTTCATTACTATTCTCGGCTATCTTATTATCCAATTCACTAATATCCTCAATTAATTTACTTTCCACTTCATTACTATTCTCGGCTACCTTATTATTCAATTCACTAATATCCTCAATTAATTTACTTTCCACTTCATTACTATTCTCGGCTATCTTATTATTCAATTCGCTAATATCCACAATTAATTTACTTTCCACTTCATTACTATTCTCGGCTACCTTATTATTCAATTCACTAATATCCTCAATTAATTTACTTTCCACTTCATTACTATTCTCGGCTATCTTATTATTCAATTCGCTAATATCCACAATTAATTTACTTTCCACTTCATTACTATTCTCGGCTACCTCATTATTCAATTCACTAATATCCTCAATCAATTTACTTTCCACTTTATTACTATTCTCGGCTATCTTATTATTCAATTCGCTAATATCCTCAATCAATTTACTTTCCACTTCATTACTATTCTCGGCTATCTTATTATTCAATTCACTACAATTCCAGACCAGCATAGATTCCAATTTCCTATAATACCCGGCTACTTCATTTCTCAAATTAACGAACTCACTCTTCAAATTATTACTAGTTTCTATCATTTCGTTCCTCATCTGATTCATCTGCTCCAATATCCGCTCTAACACATTATTCGACATGACATTGTCCGAACCTCGCGAACTTTCTTTATCTTGGCTAGTACTCGTCCCTGCTGTAGTCTCCATTTTTTTTTTACTTCTAGTCTGGCTCCTTAGCAACATGTAATATATAATATATCTTCAACAATTCCCCTTAAACTCAAAAACAAAATAAACCCTACCAAAATGAATTACACACATGTACATATATATGGACACAACAATTGAAATGAAACCCTTTATGCTTACGTATCGACGTCTTCTAGGTTACGCCTGGTTGATCGTCTCCCCCACCGTCCAACGTTGTTCTCAGCTGTTTCGGGTCTGCACGGTGTTGTGGCCGTCGGTCGTTGACACTGCATGATACTGCAAGCTGCTCGGGGTCTGCATGATGTTGTCGCGTCGATCCCCGCTGCGATCATTGTCGCCATCAGCCGCATTAACCCTGCGTCGGCTGTCGGCTCTCGCGTCGATCCCCGCCGTGGTCATTGTTGCCATCTCGAGCCGCATTAACCCTGCGTCGGCTGTCGGCTCTCGCGTCGATCCCCGCCGTGGTCATTGTTGCCATCTCGAGCCGCACGTTGGGACGCCAAATTTTGTAACAGTCGTCGCCCTCGTTGTTGGTCGTCGTCGTCGTTGCCCACGACGCCTTTCCTTGCCCTCGGCTGCCAGCTCCGAAATATGGAAATTATCTCGAGGATGGCACGTCGATGTCAATAATTAATTATATACACTGATTAATTTGGGCGCCAGCCTCCTCGAGATTACTCCGGTAGAGGTATGAGATTCCCAGGTCAGCTGCAAAACGGTCGGGACATGGGGTTTGGGAGACGTGCTCGTAGGTTGAAATGATGTAGGCGCACACCAGAAGTTGTTGGTAAGAACTATGAAAGCGTTTATTATTACTATTAAGTGTTCGTTTCAGATCAGCAGAAATGCGCGTCCAAGTGTATAATATCTCGCTCTCACTTCCCGCAAGTTGGTATACTAATTTCTGAGTTCACGTAATTATATATTTTGTACTATAAAACACCAGTAATATAATGGACAGTTGATAACGTGATGAGAGGAAAGAATTCAGACTTATAATAATAATGCAACACACGACTTCTTACTACACCCACTAAAAATTTCTAAGTCCGTAAATTGTTATACTTCCGAGTTAGGTTTGCCGAGAATATGTGGAGTTCGACCTCTCCGAACACTGTCTATCTGCCTTCTGTCCATCTCCGAAATCTACCCTCTACTTTCAACCACCAAACATAGAATTTTGCCCTCCTATCTATATATCACGTGTCTCTATTAAGAATCCTGATTGGCCATGATTACACTTACGTCACTCAAGACGCGTTCTTCAAAAATTGTTCGTTAACTAGAACATCCCCCTACTTCCGGCGTCCTGACAATCCTCTGACATATACCAGATCATCTCTATTGGAACCTGGCTTGGCGTCATCTTACTGACCACCCGCAGGCAAAGTCCATACATTCCCTCATCAGTCAACTCCACGCCTGGACACATGTTTCCTGTCCCCCCTAGCTTGGATTCGGTCTTCCTGTCCACCTGTTACTTCCGTCTCAGATTTTGAAACTAACTTACACGTCCGCGCATCCTATCCATATAAGAATATTAATACGAAATACTAATCTAATGAAAATCTCCTTATCCTATACGAGGAACCGTCTCAAATGATGGACAGCTGTTGAGTGATTCTTAAGCACGGGTGGCAGCACGTTGGTAGGCTATATTATTGCTGCTCCTCGTGCTTGCTGTTCATCGCCCGGCCGCAGGGGGAAGCGAACGCACTATATATATATATATATATATATATATATATATATATATATACTTACTTACTCTTGGTTTCACAAGTAAAGAACCTTCGTTGCAGGGTTGGGTTCAGGAAGCCATAAATCTGACTGACACGCTCCCCCAATTAGTGAAACTGTGGACAAAGATACCGCCAGGAGACCGCCGAGAATGCTGTGTTGTGAATTTTCCATTTTTGAAAGAATCCACCAGTTGCAAAAGAAAATACATTTAAAGAGTCCAGCCAAGAGCAAACGTGGCAACAGCTTCCCCTAACTGGCCTGTCAATCACTCTCATCTGTGCAGAAGTGGTGTGAGGCCAGGGTTCTTTACTTGTGGAGCCGAGAGTACTGGCTTTTAAGGAATCCGGAGGTTCATTGCCCCTGAGCACGAGTTCTACTCTTTCAGGGGCGAGCTAAAGTTTTTCTGTATATTTTATATTTTATGTTACAATTATTAGCAAAATAATAAATAAATAAATAAATTAATTAATTAATTAATAAATTAATAAATAAATAAATTGCCGCCCTCACATAAGCCCGCCATTGGTCCCTATCCTGAGCAACATTAATCCATTCTCTATCATCATATTCCACCTCCCTCAAATCCATTTTAATGTTATCCTCCCATCTACGTCTCGGCCTCCCTAAAGGTCTTTTTCCCTCCGGCCTCCCAATTAACACTCCATATGCATTTCTGGATTCGCCCTTACGTGCTACATGCCCTGCCCATCTCAAACGTCTGGATTTCATGTTCCTAATTATGTCAGGTGAAGAATACAATGCGTGCAGTTCTGTGTTGTGTAACTTTCTCCATTCTCCTGTAACTTCATCCCTCTTAGCCCCAAATATTTTCCTAAACACCTTAGTCTCAAACACCCTTAACCTATGTTCCTCTCTCAAAGTGAGAATCCAAGTTTCACAACCATAAAGAACAACCGGTAATGTAACTGTTTTATAAATTCTAACTTTCAGATTTTTTGACAAAAGACTGGATGATAAAAGCTTCTCAACCGAATAATAACAGGCATTTGCCATATTTATTCTGCGTTTAATTTCCTAACGAGTATCATTTATATTTGTTACTGTTGCACCAAGATATTTGAACTTCTCCACCTCTTCAAAAGATAAATTTCCAATTTTTATATTTCCATTTCGTACAATATTCTCGTCACGAGACATAATCATATACCGTACTTTGTCTTTTCGGGATTTACTTCCCAATCTATCTCTTTACTTGCTTCCAATAAAATTCCCGTGTTTTCCCAAATCGTTTGTGGATTTTCTCCTAACATATTCATATATATATATATATATATTTTAACGAGTGTAAGCTAAAAGTTCATTATGTAAAGTAGCCCTTCTAATTAGTTGATTTAGCGTAAAAATTAAATTCACATGCAATCTACGTGCGATCAAAGATTTATGGGATGAAAGCAGTGCACCGCATCGGCTTGATAGCCTACCTATAATTCGTCTGCACAGTACGCGAAATGTCGTTCGCATCTATGATCCAGTAATTAACGTATGATCAATCTGCAGACCGATTACGGATGTAGATTGAGCACCGAGTGCTCCTAAAGTGTGTTTCCACTCTGGAATATATATATAGGAATTAAACAGAGAAATAATGCATTAGTAACATCATTGCCACTCACAGTTATCACTATTTGAGTATTTTTTAAGTAGGGGTGTATTGGAAGAAATCCTAAACCAAGATTTTATAATTTAAGTATACAATACGTAGGAAGTATAAAGCCCTACTGCTACTAATGTTCATTGTTTAGAAAATATGTTAGCCCTAACATCTCGCTATCCTGTAAGCCTCCATGGCCTGTAGTATCTTTATCTCATATAAATAAGCCTGCTGTACTCTTAAAAGCGCCTCATAATGCTTGCAGTGTTACACGACTCCATGTCATTTTACAGGGGATGTAGCTGCAATCAAAGTAAAACTTTTTTTCTGCAAGCATACGGATTAATGTAACAGACATCAACCGCGCTAATGAGTCCAGATAAACCTGTAGAACATAAACACATACACAAGAATCGTTCTTATCATATACTTTGAAACGTGAGCACAGTGTATATTTTTTTAATTTTACCTCTAAAATCTACACAAAGTACAAAAAAATGTAAAAGAGGGGAGACTGAACTAGTAATGGAAGATGTCAAAGAGTT
Organism: Periplaneta americana; assembly: GCF_040183065.1. Taxonomy (NCBI): domain Eukaryota; kingdom Metazoa; phylum Arthropoda; class Insecta; order Blattodea; family Blattidae; genus Periplaneta; species Periplaneta americana. The sequence goes on from NC_091120.1 coordinate 57,248,891, forward strand.
GGTCGGTAAAAGGATGTGGCTGGAAAAATATAGCGTAGATTTTGATTTGTGCGTGCCATAAAGGATACAATAGGAATATGACAAATGCATTTATTGTATATTATTACTATAGAAGGGTAAATATCGAAACAAAATGTTGTATGGGTGTTCGCAAAATAAATAAGAAATACATTTTCCACGATTTTACAAAAGTTAAAGAAAACTATAAGGTATATTTCACCATCAAAAAGAAATTGAAATAATGAATAATGTATTCCATTTTCTTTAACAACGGAGGTTCACCTCCACCTATGAATAATTATCACTTATTAAAACATAATATTTCGTGTAATGAATTAACAAATAATTATTGTTATTGCCCTCATCTAACACCTTCCACACAAGTCAAATATTTATGAATTATTATAGATCAGCATTTACGTTGGGATAAACTATTTGTTTTTATGTGTACAAGTATAAGAAAAACAATTTATAAATTCATAGGCCTAATACTTCGAAATTTTATCATTAAGGAGGCATTGCTGACACTAAACAGGGCATCATTGTGGACCCCACGATACGTTTTGAAGTAGAATGTCATCAGTCAGCCGAGGTCCACCTTGAGAAGAAGTCGATCTATGAGCCTACAGTCAACTATTTCAAGCTGAAATATGCCTTGATTCACGTTGAGGTATTCGGCTTGCTCATAGGTGCTCGAGGGACTATACCAGCTTTTTTTCGAAGAATTTCGACGGCAGTTTGCTCTGCCAACATCTCTGAGGGATGACATTGTGATAATTGTGTTAAAAAAAATCCTGCCAAATCCTAATTAATCACATGGTGACACATTAATAGCAATTGTAATTTTTCACGCCCTTTTCTTTGTTTCTCTTTTTTAAAATTTAATATCTATGTTTACATATGTATAATAATTTTTTGAGGATATACTGAGTCCGTAAGGGCTACCCTCAATGGGGGGCAGTTTAGTATTATTATTATTATTACAATCATTAATACAACATGGTATAATAATCCATTAATTTTATTACACAGAATATTAATACAAATTTGTCAAACCAAATAATGGATTACCCAACAAATTTAATTTATACAGATTTTAAAGTATTAACTATTGAAGGACAGGATACCTTTGACAGGATGACATTCTACTTCAAAACGTATCGTGGGGTCCACAATGACAGGATACCTTTCAGAATATGGTGTTATAGACCTACACGAAGAAGACGAGTGGGAAGACCAAAGAGACGTTGGAGAGACCAGTTTGATGGATAAAATTCTGGAGGCGGAACAGGCCATCGGCCTAAACCTTGAAGTCATTGATGATGATGATGAACTATTGAAGAAATTTATGAATATAGTTTACTAACTTACTACCACAGAAATCAAATAAAACATAAATCTAATCGACATGAATATCGTACTCGAAGACAAAAGTTTACTTTCCCATTAATTGAGCCTAAATACCATACTGGTGTTAAACATGGTGCTAGTTTCGGCCCAAGACTTTATAATAAAATTACAAACCATTTTCCAAATTTGAAATATTTTAAAGTTGAAGCTTTTAAAAAATAAATCTATAAAATTATTCATGATATATAATATTAACAAATGTGTGTATTTTTTACCTTTTATTTCTGTGGACTATATTCATGTTTTTATTGAATATCACTGGCTTCTGTCTGATTGCCAATTTATATTAAATGTGTTTTTTCCCTCTTTTTCTCTTTCTTTTGTTTCTTTTTGTGCTCTTGTGTGTTAATTATTGGTTTGAATTAAGTTACTTACTATATTTAGTAAACTGTCCTTGTAAATGTTATGTTACATTACTGGCTAAGACCACACCGTATACGAGACTGGCTCTTACGGTAGTGGCTAGAAACATTTTTGTCTTATAATTTTAATTTGTAAGCTAGCTAGCTAGTTAAATAAATTAAATTAAATTTCGGAATATGTATGATAAGAAAATTTCACACAAGAAAGTTCTTATCATACATATTCCGAAGTGATACAGTGTTAAAAGTTGTGTAATCAAGATGTAAATTAAATTCACACATAAAACCGATCCACTTGCCAATCAGTGAGCTGTTCTTTCCTTCACTTTACGTAACAGCTTCTGAATTGTGTGTTGCACATATGTCCATGCAGAGCTTGAGCGTTCGGTGTTGTTGTTACGAGAATTTCGTGAAGTGCCAACTGTGTACAGACATGAGACATACGCAGCGTTGCAATCTTCTTATGACTCCCTAATGCAAACCTCTCATTTCATAAAGTGACATAGATGAAAGCTGTCAGCGGGTTCCAGTGTTATATATAATATAATATATTTACCCTTATAGAAGCTCATGTTTCTCTGCAAGAGCAAACATGTTGAAAATGCAACTCTAAAATTACATTTCATCTTTGAGTTTCGTACGAGTTAATTTACTTTATTATTAGGCTATACAAAATACAGAAAAAGTATTGTAGCTCAGTTTTCTAAACGACCAAGTTCGAATCCCCGTAGTTCCTTTAAGATTTGTGGTGAATAAAGCTACTCAATCTTCATATGAATATCCAAGAGGAATGCTAAATATAGAATTATCATTTATATCCCATTTGCCTGTTTTCCTACATGTGCAATCTTCGTAACTCACAAGCAAACATTCTCATTGGAGCAGATAAAAAAGTGTTTTTTCCTACCAACATGTTAATAATATGCTTATACAAATTTTGGCCACTCGAGTGTAATTACGAGGGCCGTTCAGAAAGTAAGGTTCCCTGGGGCCGTTTACAGAAAGGAAACAATTTCACGGAAAGCTTTATTCGAACAGATACAGCAATAATTCTTGAGATATTTTTCAACATATTCCCCATCGGAATTGAGACATTAGTCATACCATGGGATAAACTTTTGTAACACTGTGTCGTAGAAGTCTGCTACCTGTGATCGGAACCAGTGTGTGACAGCCGTCTCCACTTCTCTGTTGATCCCGTGGTATTGGATTTTGAAGTAAAGTATTTTATATCTATTAAACAGAAGCAACGATCAGTTACGTTATCCCGAGATTCTCGCGAAACTATAGGTACAACGAATTTCATTGCATTACGTTCATCTTGTAGCCAATATCTCAAGTTTCTGGAGCATGAATTGCCGCATATACGTATGAGGTGCCCATGACTTACATAATATCCAAAAAACAGTTCATATGCCTTTTTTAACCAGAAGTGTAAGGCTAAACTTTTGAGTCTTGAAGGTAAGTTCTTCACATACATAAGAAAATAAATTAGGATTATTTTTACACAAACGTGACATAACAAAAGGCACTTCTTAAAACACGTTATAGCAGAAATACAAGGTATTTGCTCACTCCTCTTCTAGACTCAATAGCAGGAAACCATTAACAGCCAGAAAATCCTCAAAATAAGGAAAATTGTCGTTAGTTAATAATGTAAATAGAGATGGCAATAAAGAATGGACTGTCAATATATGAGGGGAAAAAATGGAATTAATGAAATGTATGGAAAGAGGAAGATTCAAGTATTCATATCTGTATGTTCAAATAACTTATACGATAAAATTATGTTCTTAAGGAAAACCATAAAAAAGTATAAGTTTTAAACAAACGGTACGTGATGGAGAGAAACTAATTGTATAATGTTTCTGACATTGAAATAGTATACCTAATACACACATTCTCATGAACAAGACAAATTTCACGTTGTACAGTGTTATCAATAACATATTTTGAAATTTCAAAAAATTATTATCCGAATTTTGAAATATTCCCTCTAGATTGTACAGTTTCATTTATACCACTTAGAAGGTCTTAATTAAGGATATGCCATATCCTAATTTTAATTAAAATCTCTTATTTATAAATTTAATTTTAAGGTTATCTTTTAAGATTTTATATTACAATTGACATTAACATTGCTTAATTATTACAATTTATTTTTACAACAATTCATTAATTCATTTAGTGTTCTGCCTAAGGGCAAGTCTTTTACTCCAAACCCACCATTCTCCAGTCTTTCCTATTTCCTGCCTTCCTCTTTGTTTCCTCATATGATCCATGTATCTTAATGTCTATCATCTGGTATCTTCTGCCACGAACTCTTCTCCCGTTCACCATTCCTTCCAGTGCATCCTTCAGTAGGCAGTTTCTTTTCAGCAGTGACCCAATCAATTTCTTTTCCTCTTCCTAATCAGTTTCAGCATCATTCTTTCTTCACCCACTCTTTCCAGTACAGTTTTATTTCTTATTCTGTCTATTTCAGCGTTCCATTCTTCTCCATATCCACATTTCAAATGCTTCTATTCGCTTCTCTTCACTTCGTCGTAAATCCATGTTTCTGCCCCCATACAATGTCACACTCCATACATAGCACTTCACTAGTATCTTCCTTAGTTATTTTTCCAGATGTCCGCAGAAGATGCTCCTTTTCCTATTAAAAGCTTCCTTTGCCGTTACTATCCTCCTTTTGACTTCCTGGCAGTAGCTCATATTACTGCTTATAGTACACTCCAGTATTTGAAGCTGTCCACTTGTTCTACTGCCTCATTTGGAACTCGCAAGTTCTTCTTCCTATGACCATGCTCTTCGTCTTATTTGCATTTATCAATATTAATCTTAATTTATTATATTATTGCTATTAATTTCCGGATCCTCGTGGTCATCCTTAATTAAGGCCGGACGATTTATTTTTCTTTAAACCCCTCTCTCTAAATGCACAAATTAATTTCTGATCAACACACCTTCTGAAAACTTCGTAAAAAAATTAGTGTACACCGAAAAAATAAAATTAGTGTATCCATATTATTTGTAATAGTAATTCGTGCGACAGAATTTACTTAAAAGCTGTAGAAGATTTTTCTCTTGAACTATGGATGAATTTTGTAATAATTAGGTAATACCTGTGTGCTGCAGTGAAGGATAGTTTCTGAGAGACAATATTAGAAAATACTGACGCCTTCATAAACAAAACTGTTATCTTTAACTGACAGTGTTTTGTAAACCCTCATTGATTAATGAGTGCATCCATTAAACGTACGACTACTCCCTTAGTGGTACTTACGAATGTTATAGAGCCTCAGCATTGATACATTGTTTCCGTTGAACTCTGCGAATAGATTTATACAAACTCATTAGTATCTCCTCCCTCACTAGCAATGGTCACAAAATATTGGTTTATACTGCGTGTAACCCTACTTAAAATTCAGTTTTATCTCAATCAACCAATCAAACCTATTAAAGCTTGTGACACATGCTACTATGTAATTAACAAACTGGTGTTTGTAATATGCATTCCAATAGTAATTATTTCAAAGATTATACGTCAATTTTTTGCTATATTCGTATGTATAACGAAGACATTAGTACTGCAAATTGTGAGCAGAGATTCTGAGGTTCACTTACAACCTCATCTCACTAGAAGTTTTTATTCATCTAGAGAAAATCAAAACTCGAGTGGGATTTAATTAACTATTACACTATTAGATGAAAGTATATAAAGAATAGAAGAAATAAAGTACCCTAATACAATAATGATTCAACATAAATTAGGGTTCTTCTGTAATCCCCATTCCGCAAATCCAAGAAATTTTCCTCCAGAGTTCCAGCTAAAATTAACTGATCTTTCACATACTGCACTGCTGAAATGTGAGTATAACAGTGACTTCTTTAGCTTTTACAATTGCTTAAGGGAACGAACAGGTGAAATTACTAAATCTTGCAGTTTTAATTTTTTTCTCAAAGACCAAGGACACCAGAATAAAATTATGTGACACGTTTCCTTATTAAGATGAAATAAAAGGCAGGAATTTTTTTCAACGTGATTTTCTTTAATTTTCGATGTGTGGAACCATTTATATATTAAATAATTAAATTAATATATAAATGGTTCCACACGTCGAAAATTAAAGAAAATCACGTTGAAAAAAATTCTTGCCATTTATTTTATCTTAATAAGGAAACGTGTCACATAATTTTATTCTAGTGTCCTTGGTCTTTGAGAAAAAAAAATGAAAACTGCAAGATTTAGTAATTTCACCTGTTCCCTTAAATTATGAACCGTGTCCGAAGATTCGTACATTTGCAGTGAAAATTAGTCTATTACAATTTTCAGCAGCACATAGGGGAACATGGGGCAGGATGGGGTAGTTAATGTTTGAATGCTTTTATTTGATATCAAATAATGTAAATATATAGGTTTTTTGACATATATGCTTTTATTACAGTGTAAACAAGTAAAAAAATATCCACTTCGAGCAAAATCCGGCCATTATAACCTTAAAATAAATTAGTTTTTCGGAACGTGTGTTTTGCCCCATTCTGCCCCGCGTATGGAGCAAAATGGGGTATCTATTTTTTGTAATAATTAAGTGGCAAAAGTGGTAAAAATTATATACTGAAAGTGTGAATACTACAACATTTTACAAGTTTACTTGAGAAAAAGTCATTCGCAAAATACGCAAATGAGCGTGGCATCCTTGTCTTCAATGTCTACTCCTGCGCAACAATTGTGAGCCCATTTCAGACATGATACGCATCTAGTCCAACCTTTTTCTGACAAACAACAGAACGAACAACCCATTACAGGAGGTGAAATTTAATTAAATATGACGTGGGGCAGGACGTACTGCCCTGTTATGCCCCACCCCGTTTTGCCCCACAGTCACAATTTATAAGTTATGAGGTATGGAAAAATAACGCACGAAATTTAAGAAAGTTCCGGAATTAAAAGCCAGGTAAGCACTCTATAATATGACATTAAAATAGATTATCTAAATAAATCTCATTTCTACTTACGTGTGACAAGAGAACATTTTATAGTTGCAAATGAATGCCACAGTATGGTGCAGCAACTGAATAATATACAACAGATGCAAGGAATGGCAGTAAGTGTTGTGTGATGATGTATTTACATGAGTTGACGAAGTTCTAAAAAAATTCGGTAGATTTGCACTACTTGTTGGGAAGATAGAAGCTATACCCTGTCCTGCCCCCATTCCCCGTCCTGCCCCATATTCCCCTACGTACCAGTAGGTTGGTATGAACAAAGCCAAGATTAAAGGCCAAGCCATTCGATCATGATAACCAAGCGTCCTATGCTCAGATTTGCTTCTTTAAATAACATTTTGCGAAACGTAAGAAGGTACGTGTGAGGCGGAAATCGAAGAAGAGATTCTGGCAAAATTTTATCTCAAAATGTTTATTTTCGAATAACGGCATTTCTATTATGACGAAAATGATGTAATACTCCAGCAGTTTCGAAAACTATATACCTAAACGCAGTTATTATTTTAAGTTTTTCATTTCGTATTGCTTTCTTAGGCTTATTCAAAATCGTACATATATAACATATTCTGCTGTGAAACAATGTGCTATATAATTTATTAAAAGTATGTAAACAAATGTATAAAGAGTTATTACATCTCGACTTCATAGCATAATGTTAATTTTGTTCACCCTTGTCTATTGGTGTCCCTCCTATTTGTACAGCATAGTATACTGCAGTCGGGTAGCACGCGAAAGAGTCTAATAGGCCTATATTACACTATCAAATTTCTGTGTCACAGAAGTTTGATAAAATATATATGGTAACATCTTTTACAGTGTAATATAGCATCTTTGATCACGTCTAACTGTGACATACAGTAGTTCTGTGATAAAAGTTATGGTCATCATCATACCTTTGATAAAATCTGTGACTGAAAAGAAAGAAAATGGCGGACATTAAGTACACATGGGCTGTAAAAACCACAAAACTTTTAATATCACATTATGAGTCACATGAAATGTTTCATAATTCATTATTAAATACTTAGTATACAGATTGGACCGCTCGAATGTACCTAATTTCAATTGTATGTGACTGGTAAACGCTTGAAGATAGAAACCTACAGTAACGTTTATATGAAAGGAAAACTCAACAGTTTCGATATGCACATCACCATATCTCTACGTGAGCTCCAGCTGTCACTGTGACGATATCGAGGGGATGAACGATTTCTTGCCAAGCACGTTGGAGCGTGTCTTCTGGAATGCTTTCAATAGCCTCTATGATGCGCTCCCGAAGAATACGAAGGTCTCTGACTGGGGTGGCGTACACTTTATCTTTGACGTAGCCACAGAGAAAGAAATCGTATTGACGAATTCCACTCGTTTGGGTTTGTCATCCGGCTCCAGACGTTGCATTAACTGCACTTTCCGCGTATATGCGTACAGTTTGAGACGTTTGTGGACAATTTATTGCAATGTTGATTTTGTTACTTGAAGTTCTCGCGAAGCTCTTCTTAATGACTTCCGCGGGCTTCGCTCAAACGCGGCATGAACATTTGGAATCATTTCGTCGGATTTTCTACGACCACCACCATGCTTCTTCAACACCGATCCTGTAGCTAAAAATGTATCGTGCCACTTCTTAATGCTTTTAGCAGTTGGAACATCATGGTTAAACACTCGCCGATACTCGCTTTAAACTCTAACACTTGATTTAAATTCCGCATACCACAACACAGTTTGCGCTTTCATCTGCGGTGTCGCCATTTTGACAATAGATACAATCTACGAAAAGAAACAGTGTCTGCGCACCATCTACCGATAGGATTCGAAACTTGTTGAGTTTTCCTTTCATGTAAACGTTACCGTAAGGTTCTATCTTTAACCGTTCACCAGTCACATACAATTGAAATTAGGTACAGTCGAGCGGTCCTCTCTGTATAAAGAATCTCAAATCTTCACACTGAAGTTCTTTCAGTAGAGTTTGATGGATTCCTTTTATATCTTTCCTCCCTACCCCAATCTCTAAGCCAAATCGTCGGCTTATAGTATAAACCTGCTAACTAACAAAAAGTAAATCTACACCTCCTCTATTTTGAATTTTGTCCTAAAATTTCCTTTTTGTTTAGTTAGCAGGTTCAGACTCTAAGCCGACGAAATACGGTTTTTCTTTGGTTTCTTCTTTAGTATTAATGCAATAACCATTACTGCATTTACAATTGGAACAAGCATAGAATTGTTGTTTTTTCTAATTGGGTTATTTTACGACGCTGTATCAACATCTAGGTTATTTAGCGTCTGAATGATATGAAGGTGATAATACCGGTGAAATGAGCCCGGGGTCCAGCACCGAAAGTTACCCAGCATTTGCTCGTATTGGATTGAGGGAAAACCCCGGAAAAAACCTCAACCAAGTAACTTGCCCCGACCGGGATTCGAACCCGGGCCACCTGATTTCGTAGCCAGACGCGCTGACCGTTACTCCACAGGTGTGGACTATAATTGTTGTGGATCCATTATTAGAACTGTGATGAAAGGTATGATAGAAGATTTGACATAGTGTAATATACTCAAAATCTTACATTTAGTCACATATATTTGATCAAAAATGTTATATTCTGTGACACAGAAATTTGATAGTGTAATATACAGTAGGTCTGAGGTCGTTCGCGCGCTATTTCTTATACATCTCTGCTTTAGTAATAGGAGAATGTTCTGTAACAGCGGTGACAGCATTATTACCAATAGGAACTCCAGTAATAATAGTTCAGTGGAAGTGTCAGAAGTGGTCGCCATGTGTAACTAAATCTGAAGGTCTCGGAACGAGTATTCAGACAGGTTACGTTGATGTTAACATAAGCATATCCTGGATTTGAACACTGATACCCCCGGTGCGCATGTTGTCAGTTGCACGTCACCCCATATGCGACAACGAGAATTATGAATCACACTAATCATCGCGGGGCGGTTTTTAAGTACGCACAAGTGCATGTGGCGCGGTGAATGGAAGTGCGAACATAATCTGCGAGCCGCCGCCCGCCCCGCCCCGCCCAGGGCTCGTATTCAGTCGCTTCAATTACATTTGCTGATGACTAATGAGGCCCCGTGGCTCTGCCGATCCGAACAACACACTCGCTATCAATCATTTCAGCCTGGCAGGCCGATCTATTCAATGCATAAGTGGTATACAACACTTACGCACTATTAATATCGTATCGATTCCCTCCGGCTGAAAACTCTTAGTGAGTTTATTTTGTTACCCTGGACTTAAACGCGCATTTTTACAATCACGTGACAGCCAGTCTGTGAGGCACGAGCCAGTTGTCTCCGGCTTTCTTACCATCGATAAAATCGTTTACTTGGTTGGAACATTGGGTACAACGAATTCTCTTCAAAATGCCTTTTGTGTTCGAATAAAGGAATTTGTCTTCCAATACGTCTTTATAATAAAACCACGCTGCCGAATTGAAAACTGCGTGTTCCTGTTATGACTTTAAAAAGTAGAGACTGCGAACTTTAATTACTAATAGCCAACAATAGTCATAATTAGACAATGGATGCGGGATGACTTATCGTTGAATGTTAATGCAATAACCATTACTGCATTTACAGTTGCAACAAGCATAGAACTGTTGTGGATCCATTATTAGAACTGTGATGAAAGGTATGATAAAAGCTTTGACATACTTACTTACTTTCTGGCTTTTAAGGAACCCGGGGGTTCATTGCCACCCTCACATAAGCCCGCCATTGGTCCCTATCCTCAGCAAGATTAATCCAGTCCCTACCATCATGTCCCACCTCCCTCAAATTCATTTTAATATTATCTTCTCATCTACGTCTCGGCCTCCCCAAAGGTCTTATCCCCTCTGGCCTCCCAACCAACACTCCTTATGCATTTCTGGATTCGCCCATACGTGCTACATGCCCTGCCCATCTCACACGTCTGGATTTAATGTTCCTAATTATGTCAGGTGAAGGATACAATGCGTGCAGCTCTGCGTTGTGTAACTTTCTCCATTCTCCTGTAACTTCATCCCTCTTAGCCGCAGATATTTTCCTAAGAACCTTATTCTCAAAAACCCTCAATCTCTGTTCCTCTCTCAAAGTGAGAGTCCAAGTTTCACAGCCATACAGAACAACCGGTAATATAACTGTTTTATAAATTCTAACGTTCAGATTTTTTTACAGCAGACTAGATGACAAAAGCTTCTCAACCGAATAATAACAGGCATTTCAAAAGCTTTGACATAGTGTAATATACTCAAAATCTTACATTTAGTCACATACATTTGTTAAAAAATTTTATCATATTCTGTGATACAGAAATTTGATAGTGTAATATAGTCATAATTGGACAGTGGATGCGGGATGACTTATCGTTGAATGTAAGTGCACATTTACTATATGTTACATTTTTTTTTCATTCAGACCATTGGGTGAACAGGTTTTAAACGTAAACAGACGACATCAAAAATGCTACTGTATCTCCGTACAGTCAGAAGGAAAAAGAAAAATAACGTACTGTAATACTGTAGTACATACCGTGCAAGGTTAAGTCCTCGTCATCATTGATGCAATTACCAGCGTTGCAGTAAACGACAATATATTCTCGTAAGTTATCGAAGCTGAATCGTCTTCGCCTATCGCTTAAACAGTTTTTTTATCGAGAGAATTTCTGAAGAAAATCTCTAAAATGGGGATCACTCAATTTCTTTAGAGGAATATTTGTACTGAGCATCATGTTGCACGTATTGTTAGACCCGCGTGATAATGATGATGATGATTTTATTTTATTTTTTTGGGTTAATTTATGACGCTGTATCAACATCTAGATTATTTAGCGTCTGAATGATATGAAGGTGATAATGCCGGTGAAATGAGTCCGGGGTCCAGCACCGAAAGTTACCCAGCATTTGCTCGTTTTGGGTTGAGGGAAAACCCCGGAAAAAACCTCAACCAGGTAACTTGCCCCGACCGGGATTGGAACCCGGGCCACCTGATTTCGCGGCCAGACGCGCTGACCGTTACTCCACAGGTGTGGACATGATGATGATGGTTCCTCAGATTTCATTTCAACGCATTTCCTGTGCGATGTACTGTTGCAATGTTTCTCTATAGCCTGAGTTGTTCTGGTTTTTATTTCAATTTTACATACATTACACACGATATTCTCTTCGTTAATACATAAAATATCACTCTCATACTTTTTAGGCTAATTGCATTTCGTATCTCTGAGCTAATTTAAAATTTTGCCATTATGAATGGATCAGCACAATATATTCAACGCGTACTAAATACTTGAGCAGGATAACACAACTGCACACATTGCGTTGCAATGTTACTATGAACAGATCGGCGTTCATTCGTTTTGTACGCTGCTGTACTCGCCAGGTACACAAAAGACGGACGGCGCGGCACGTGCCATATACTCTGATACGAAACAACTTTCTCTTTTCCTTAAGTCATCCCGCATCCACTGTCTAGCCATAATAGTCAACAATGCATTGTACAGATACCAATATAGATTCTCCCAGAGCCACTGACAATGAGATCATTAAATTCAATTTCAAGTTTATACTAGCTTCCAGAGAGAAATTATAACTCTAAAATTGTAAAGGTTTATACGGATGGCTGTGTAGTGAGACCAGTACTACTGGTTATTTGATAAATTGAAAAGTTTTCTAACAGCTGCTTTTACTTAAAATATTGATTGTTGTTAATTTGATACCATATTAACACTGTAGACAGCACAGAGGTGAAAAAACGTGCATTTTTGAGTTTGTGTCTTCTGTGTTACACCATTAAAATTTTTTACACTGGAATTAAAAAAATAGGCACTTTAAGCACTAAAACCTTAAATTGGACACTGAAAACCCAAATAGGCATTTTAGAGTACTATAAAACTCTACCAAGTTTCATGGTTCCATGAAAAATGCACATATTTCAAATTTGTTAAATTAATGCTTGCTTACTTACTTACTTACTTACTTACTTACTTACTTACTTACTTACTTACTTACTTACTTACTTACTGGCTTTTAAGGAACCCGCAGGTTCATTGCCGCCCCTCACATAAGCCCGCCATTGGTCCCTATCCTGAGACAAAATAGGCAATTACCCTAAAATCTCATGTCTGTATCAGTACTGAAAATTTCAAGGGCACAGTATTTGGAGAAAGGCTCTATTGCATCTCCATATAAACGTATGATGTTTGTAGTACCCAAGTGTCAGTTACAACGAGTATATACCTCTGTGAATCTAACCCTTCCACTCTGTGTTAATAAATCACCGCTCAGAATGTTTGTAGGATTCTTTAAGCTTTAATCGACCGATCTCAAGTTGAATTAGCTGTCCCGGGCTTCTCTATCGCTAGTAGTCTGTAATAACTTGATCTTGTTCCTCTATCGAAGAGGTTTGCTTTGCTTGGACAACTAAAAGAGCATCGAAAGATTTTCTTCTAAGCGTGCTATACACAAAGCAAAGTAAAGCTATCCCATTAGGGGCCCCAAAAGGCCTTTAGGGTGGCGGCGGAATGTTAAAGCTCCCACATCGCGAATCCATCGGCACCGAGTAGCAGTAAATATGTCAGTCCCCAGTTGGCCGCCTTTATCTTCAATTAAATATTTCTGGAACTCATTTTTGTTGGAGGCTTGGTGAATCTCACGGCTATAGTGCCAAAATATTGTAAAATATTGTAGAAAATTGTAAAAAATTGTAGAAAATTATTAAATTGTAAAACTGTAAAGATTGTAAAATATTGTAAAAATTGTAATTGTAATATTGTAAAATTTTGACTTGATCCACATCTTAAAGCTTCATTGCTCATGTAAGATCTATGGATTATAATAAATGAATGAATGACTGTTTGAATGGAAAAAAATCAAGACCCCCATCAGGAATAGGAAACGCGACCTTTCATCTTGCAGAGCAACAACGGAGCATATACACAGTTCATAAAAATGATATAGTTGTAAGAGTTTTCGTAAGTATGAGGGGTAATTTAGCAATTGGCTGTTACATAAAAATACAACCCACTTGTTCTCCTTGTTCTCGTTGTAATTACATAGTACTTCATTTGTTCCGCTTGTTTTCTTTGTATTCCCCTTATTTTCTTTTTATTCCCCTCGTCTCTTTGAATTTTCCTTGTTATGTAAGGTAAATGTTCAGTATGGAAATGCAACTAAATGAAAGGCGAGTCAACCTGGTTGTCGAGTTGGTATACCGCTGGCCTTCTGTGCCCAAGGTTGCCGGTTCGATCCCGGGCCAGGTCGATTGCATTTAAGTGTGCTTAAATGCGACAGGCTCATGTCAGTAGATTTACTAGCATGTAAAAGAACTCCTGCGGGACAAAATTCCGGCACATCCGGCGACGCTGATATAACCTCTGCAGTTGCGAGCGTCGTTAAATAAACCATAACATTTTAACATGAAAGGCGAAAATATTCGTCCCAATAAAATATCATAATAAAGTGTGTAACTAATTTATAAAGTCACCTCTTTCAATAAAATTAAGTTAAAAGACGGAACCATCCATTAGAGTCTGTTTAAGGTGACAAGTGATTTTAAAACTTCTACAATTTTCATCCAAAATTTATAAATTTTAAACTATCCTACTATACTATCATATGTACAAAATTTCGTGCCATTAGGGCTAATACTTTTGAAATTATATGTCTTAAATATATTTAAATTGACGTCACCGAAAAGGCCTTTGCGACAAAGTTTTCAAAATTTTCAGTTTATATGAATGTGAATTAGGCCTAAATAGCTTTTTGAGCTCAATCTAAATAGAGAGTCACAATAAATTTGTAAGATGATTTTCTTCATTTCTCACCATTATTTCACCGTAGTGTACCCTTAATCCCTTCTTATGCCGGCGTGAAACATGAAATCTCCATTCTGTTGCATCACATTCCTCTTTATAGCATTTACGGGTGCAGTATTCTGCCTGTAATATTTATGAAAAGATCAATTTTGAGGTGAGCACCAGAAGAAATGGAACACACACCTCCTAGGATCCACGTGTCCTCCATTTAAAATTGAGCTTACTCCAAATTCTGCGTTCACTTCCTTATCTTGTAGCAACAACTATGAGCTCGTAGGATTTGTGTTTAGAATTCGACACTTGATGGACGGGTCTCAATTAGATATTGGTTTTTCTAAATAATTAGATATGAAAGCGGTATGCCTTTGCTGCTAAGAACGTTCTTCGGAGACTAGAGCTTAGAGAGAAACATTTTCTATTTTATGTGTTCTAATAGATTGTCCACTTCTTGACTCCTAATTCTTTTAAATTTTCTATCAAGATCCTCCTATAGGAAGCCGGATCCCAGACTGAGACAACAGAAGAATAGACTCTGAACATACCGTTACCAAAAAAAATTACATCAATCGTAAGATCTATATCAAGGAAAGAGCGTATTTTTTTTATGATTTCATTATGTTAAATTCCCCACTTGTATTTTTCACGACATACAGTAGTGGCAAAAAAAAAAAAGGACCGATCCTTGTAGCTGATTTCAGAGCCTTGTTCACTCCAGAGCACGATAGACTGGTAACTAAGACTTTCGTGGTTCGAATCCTGCCTGGGAAGGACACTTTTTTTGTTCCTTATTCAAATTGATTCCAATACTTTTCGATTGCACCGATATTTTACTACTTAATTAACTTATTATTCCCAGAACATGAATTTTAGCAGCTCCGGTTTTTTTTGTCACTACTGTACATACTTGTAGTGGAGTTCAAATAATCCAAAATAATCAACGCCGAAATTCTTTCACCTGTACAGTGGTTAATAGTTTTCTCGCCTGTTGGAAATTAATTGTCCATATTTGTGCCCATTTTAAACAAAGCTGTGGACAAAGGCTTGGTAAATATATATTTTTGTCTTGTAAAGAATATTATCATCCAGAGCACTGAATTTAACATACCAATCACTCTTTTGCTTCAGTGATTCCTTTTTAAATTTCAGATTCAGTTGGCCCATCATTGTCCAAAATAGATCCCAAGTACTCGTATTTAAATTTATTGACATTTTAAAACTTTTTTCTCTTCTATGTTTAAATGTACTTCTGTGTCTGATGTAAGATATTCTGTTGTATTAAAATGTATGTTTAATCTCTATTTTGTTTTCAATAAATTTGGATATTTTAGCAATGTACATTTTTCACATAGGATGGGGGCTTGGTCGTCGCTATAGCCCCCAGCCTGGAAGACTAGGTAATTTCTGATCGAGGTTTTCTTCCTCTAGCCTTTGACGAATCAACGCCTAACTGGAAGGCAGCAGTGTCAGTAGGTCTAACCCTAGATCAGGGACCCTCACAGGGTGCAAATCAGCCGGGCCAACTGAACCATGTTTTTTAATAATAATAATGATAATAATAATAATAATACTAATAATGACACTAATTACAACGGTAACTGTAAAATAAATAACAGAAGTCAATTAATTTTGTGCGAGATCGTGCGTATTTGCTTGCTTTCCGCACACAACCAATACGCGGTAAGTGTGAAATATCACATTCAGTATTCCCAACGTAACACACATAACAATTTCCCTATTCTTACCGCTTAAGCGTCATATTCATTTTACTACTTTAGGCTTTTAACATATTATTTTTAAAGACGTTCAATATAGTAATAATTATAAATTGGAAACTTACCACTGCAATTTCACCTAAATTGCACTGTTAATTATTGTTTCTAAATATTTGCAAAAATTAAGTAAATTCTACAACACCACAAAAGTTACTGCATTTGTAATTCAAGTAACATTAAGGAAGCCGTGAAGAAATCAATAAGATTCCAGACTCAACATAGACTGGGGGGAAAAAAAAGACAGACGTGTATCACGGCCTGCTGCAGTATAGTAAACACAGAAAACATTTTATAGGAACAATGTTGAAGATAGATATATTTGTTTTCCAAAGTTGCCGTCATTGAACAGAAACCAAGATGGAGATTTCATTGCAACTAATTAGAAATTCCTCTTTCAGGTATGTAATAAATGATCTTCGCACAAAATAATGTACGATACACGAGCGGTATGTTTGTTTTCATGTTCTCGGAAATTAAAAAAGCTCAACTACGTTTCGTTTTTTCAATCTTTTCCTCCAACGTGAAAACGTCAACATACCGCTCTTGTAACGCATATTACTATTATATCAAGAATTAACTCAGTAACGAAGAATAATGTTGAAATCTCGCATAGGCCTACTTATTCAGGTACCTTGACCAACTCGTTGACAGTAAAGAAGTTAGATCGTGCAGCTATTTTTAATTAATATTAGCATATAAGCCCCTCCTACAATCGCTGCAAAGAGTTTTCTTGTGTAACATTCATATACTTTTCCGACTACCCAACTTGACTGAGATTGTCATACACTAAATTACCAGTTCCGCTACGGATGACGTGAGGTCAAGCTGTGGCAAGGAGATGACGTCACGATGGTCTGTTTGACCGCAGACCAGATGGCTCACGTAGCCGCAACGCCAGTTGCGGAGTTGGAAGTCTGTTGCTGACAGTCTTACGATTTTCTGGGACCATATACTTGTACGGAAGCCATAATCACATTCATTACCATAATATAATGAATCTGGTGGTTACCTTTTTAGGTTATTTACAAACAGAAGCTTTTAAAGGTCTCTTCTTTCTTAATTTTATACTACGTTTACTGCTTTGTCCGTCAGTGTCCTCCGTGGTTTCTCAAGAATATGCTATTCTTTACAGACATCTGCGGTCTCAATTGAGATATTAGCTCGCAGTGACTTTTGCCCGTAGAACAAGAAAACTTGGCAGGTGTTTTTCTTACTTTTTCATTATACGAAGTATAGAAGAATGTATTTTTTTTATTATCCAATTTAATAAACTCTATTTCACCCTGAGGTATATTAGGGTTATAGTTGGCATCAAAATACATATTTTATAACCAATAAACAACAGTAAAGTGATAACATAAAATAGTGGTCACAGTTACAATTCCCATGAATTATGTAGAAGCATGCACGTTAGTGAAAGAATGGCTCCTGTTAAAGATTAATGGGATGTTTGAGGAATAATCAATGTAAAAGGTATACAAGAATGTCTAACCGTTTCAGAGTAAATCACAAACTTAAAAAGATAATCAATAATAAATTAATAAAACAAAGTTTCACTTTCACTTTCAAATTAATACTTAATTCATGAACAATGAAACAGTTAAGAGTAATAAAGAGATATTACAAGCAATGATTTACGATTACAAGTTACATACATGATTCAGGAACAATTACAATAATTAAAATATAACACAAGTAATGACTTACAACTAACGAATACCGAAATTCTTGAAGGGCAATATATAATAGTAGGGGCAATACAAAAGATTTAAAAACAAATGTAAACAGTACAGTAAAGGAGTAGTAGAAAAAATGACAAGATTACAAATTAAACACATTCTTTTTAAAACAATAGGTAACAACAAAGAGATACTAATAACAATACACTGACTGTAGTTACAGATTAAACACATTGTTTTAAAAACGAACACGCAAAGGATTAATAGCTATTTTCAGGCATCATTCAAAGGGACTATGACTGTAATTCACATCTTCTTGACGTTATTTCCGATGCTTCAAAAATTTGATTTTGAGATTATCACGAAAATTAAAGTTTTGAACCTCGTGAATGTCGTCTGTCTATCTTTCTATGTAGATACGAGTTCTTCTAAACTAGTGGATGATTTGTTTTATTTTCATTATGTACGAGAGAATTTATCTGGAAATGATTCGCATAAAGTAGCAGTAATAGTAGTAATAATAATAGTAATACTTTATTTAACGACGTTTTCAATATTGCTTATCTCATTCAGAGTCGAAATTCAGCTTGGGCGAGAAATGACCATTACATTTTGCATGGAGCCCTCTGTCAGAGACAGGGTTCAAGGTGTCGTAAATTCGCCACACTGGACCAATAGCTACATATACTTTTCTCCCGGAGAAAATAATGCTAAGGATTTTATTTCCCTAAAAAAATCCACCGTCCTGGACCGGGTATGAACTCACGAACCGCGGGCCCAAAGGGTAGCATGATAACTCCAGTACCACAGAGAACTGTGATGCGCATAAAACAAAATGCCTATGAAATATAATTATTTAGTAAAAAAATAGTTCTTTATGTATAATGAACACAAAATGTCCACGAAATCTAAATATATCGAAACGAATTTTGTTTTGCTGCTCACATAAGATGATGAAGAAGTACATGAAATGATCATCCAGTTTTGTCCCCAGACCTCCGTATTTCGGAGAAATTAATTGTTATGTGCTGAATTATTTATATTTTCCGTTGAGAATATTTCAAGTCTAAACGTGAAACTGACTAAGCGTTTGTCATTACCCTTAATAAAGAGGATATCATTCTATTTTAGGTAGTAGCAGGGCAGATTCTTTTTCATAAACCCATTTGTTTTACGTATGTTTGAACCAAAGTGATATTCATGTCATTTTAATATGTTAATTTTCGTAAATAGAGGAATAATATTCGAAATGGTTACAATATATAGTCATTCATTCATTCATTCATTTATTCATTCATTCATTCATAGATTTAGCTCCAAAGCCAGGTCCTTCACTGCAAACCCACCATTCTCCAGTCTTTCCTATTTTCTGCCTTCCTCTTAGTCTCCGCATATTATGATTCATATAAGGCTATCTTAATGCCGTCTATCATCTGATACTTCTTATAATTCACATATAACTATATAAATATATGTGAAAAATTAGTTATTACATATTTAAACTGGTTGTTCCATGAAAACACTGGAACTTATACTACACTAAAATCGTTTCTCGCATCCAAACTTCCAACGTAGACTATCCTGCCAATCTCTCTCCTAAAAGTTCTCTCTCTCATCGCTGATATTATACCATCCTTCCAAAATCTTGATCTTCCCCTTCTTCTTCGTTGTGCATTTTCTTCAGCCAACGATGTTCTTCAAGTCTTTGTAACAAACCTGTTATAGACGCGTGCAAAGAATATAATTTACACATGAAGTTATATTTTGTCCTCATATTTGTTGTATCATTGTCCGTTTATGACGTGTAACGTCTTCGTATATTCGACTTGCAAAAATAGAGAAAATTAAAGGAGTTTGTGGGACGAAAATTACACTTTGGTCACGATGAAAATACTTACGTAATATCCGATAAAAGCAACATTGTGAACGAGTTCATACATACACGCCAGGTGGATCCGCATTTACATAACCTACATGAAAGAGTTTACTAAAAAATTTGAATTATGGTTTATTTAACGACGCTCGCAACTGCAGAGGTTATATCAGCGTCGCCGGTGTGCCGAAATTTTTGTCTCACAGGAGTTCTTTTACATCTACTGACATGAGCCTGTCACATTTGAACACACTTAAATGTCGTCGACCTCGGCCGGGATCGAATCCGCAACCTCGAGCATAGAAGACCAGTGCTATCCCACTGCGCTACCGAGAGCGACAAGATTTTACTGTAATCCATGTGTTTTGACATGTATGTGAAATTATATTTTTAATACCTTACCTTACCTACTGGCTTTTAAAGAACCCGGAGGTTCATTGCCGCCCTCACATAAGCCCGCCATTGGTCCCTATCCTGAGCAAGATTAATCCATTCTCTATCGTCATATACCACCTCCCTCAAATTCATTTTAATATTATCTTTCCATCTATGTCTCGGCTTCCCTAAAGGTCTTTTCCCCTCCGGACTCCCAACTAACACTCTATATGAATTTCTGGGTTCGCCCATACGTGCTACATGCCCTGCCCATCTCAAACGTCTGGATTTAATGTTCCTAATTATGTCAGGTGAAGAATACAATGCGTGCAGTTCTGTGTTGTGTAACTTTCTTCAATCTCCTGTAACTTCATCCCTCTTAGCCCCAAATATTTTCCTAAGCACCTTATTCTCAAACACCCTTAATATCTGTTCCTCTCTCAAAGTGAGAGTCCAAGTTTCACAACCATACAGAACAACCGGTAATATAACTGTTTTATAAATTCTAACTTTCAGATTTTTCGACAGCAGACTGGATGATAAAAGTTTCTCAACCGAATAATAACAGGCATTTCCCATATTTATTCTGTGTTTAATTTCCTCCGGAGTATAATTTATATTTATTACTGTTGCTCCCAGATATTTGAACTTCTCCACCTCTTCAAGAGATAAATTTCCAATTTTTATATTTCCATTTCGTACAATATTCTCGTCGCGAGACATAATCATATACTTTGTCTTTTCGGGATTTACTTCCAAACCTATCTCTTTACTTGCTTCCAGTAAAATTCCCGTGTTTTCCCTAATCGTTTGTGAATTTTCTCCTAACATATTTACGTCATCCATCTTTGCTGTGGTCGTGCCAGAGAATCAGTCCCATTCCGAGGCTTATTTTAAGGATTCGTAACAAGCTGTTTTTTACGGTGATGGGTTTGTTAGCCCTCCGCCCAACCCCCAAGCTGGAGGACCACCCCTCATCGGCTGTCCGCGACTACTTATTCAATATATTCACAGCTACCCTCCATATGTGGAGGCAGTCTCCTCGATCCGTAACCTGAGGACGCGCCATGCCGTGGTGATAGAGTATTTTTTAATACACTTATTAATTAATTCAGGTACATTTTTCTCCAATACTATTTAAGATAAGGACTTCAATTTTTTTGTACAAATTCCTCTGATATACAAATATAGGCTAAATGGCTGAAAAAATTTGTATTGTATGCACATACCTTAATGTTTATATTTCACAAAAAAAATAGCTGTAGAAGCAAAGCTAACGACAGATAAAAATTACTACTAAGCAAGCTATTAAAATAATCTTGCATAAATTTATGCGTCTTGGTTACATTAACTTGTGTTCAAAGTAATTATATTAATTGTAATCCCAGTAGTTTTGGAGAAAATGTACCTAAACGTGAACTATTTAACGCTTTGGTAAAACGACTTCAAGTGTACAATGTATGTACAAAGCCTTACTTTTATATTATGTACTAGATTAGAAGCTTCCGCATCTGTAGTCAGCATCATCTTCATCTTCTTCTCGCCTGTCTCACTTTGCACTTTTCATTTTCGCAGCAAATTGTTACATATTTTCCACAACTTCTTATTTTGACGCTTGCAAAGTAATAGCAGTGGCATTGAGGTCTTACGGGCAGATGTAGGCAAAATGAATAAGGAAATCGATTCTATTATATTGGCGTTATTATACAGTTTTAGGCCTATTTAATATTCTCCTTAAGAGGAGAGGATGGTATTTTTTGGTGAAAAATGAGTAAATTTTCAAAAAAAAATCTTTAACATACACTGTGATATTATGTGTGGAATGCGTTGCATAACATTTTGTGGGTATTTGTGCCCTTATCGGATGTTGAGACGTCATTTTTAAACTTCCTGCGCTATGGATTTTTAAATCACACGTCCGCTTTTATCGGTTTCCAGTAACTTCATTTTTTTGCTACGTTGCCAGACAAAAATGGATATAATTTCTGAACTATTAAATATACATGCATGAAATTTATAACACACATTCTTTAGACTATTAGGAAACATTTCTCCGTAACAGAATTTTGTTAATTGATTTCATTTAAAAAATACGTCCGTTTGTTTTCAAGAAAGGAAATCAGAAAATTGTTATTAAATTTTAATTGTTTATTTTTCAAACGTAGGGACTAACATCAAAATTCTGTTACAGACAGTTTGTAGAACATGCTTTTGCAAATACATTGCAAAAAACTGTTTGAATCTATCTTTAAAAACGGTTTAGATATATCGGTTTTAGTATAATCCTGGATTGGGTATATTTTTTTTCAAATTTGGGCCCCCAAATAATTTTTTTTTTTTATTTTTATTTGGTTGAGTTGCCACAGCTATGAGCTCTCTACATACAAAACATTAATATTTTACACAAAATAGGAAAAAAAGTTATAAAAAATACCATCCTCTCCCCTTAAGTTTATGTCCTAAATATAAATACCGAATAATGAATGCCACACAACCTTCTGGAGTCCTGATAAAACATTGAAACTACCTGTACCATATTTACAGTCATATCTGTAACTGGGCATTTCCTTGATCTGGTACCGGGTGGACACAAGGTGGAAACCTCGTAATGTCGGCTGAAGGTGATATCAGGCCTCTATTTGAGACATATAGTAATAATATTAACAATAGAGTAAACATTCATACAATAGGAGTGATTGAAATACACAACTATGGATTCCACTCAGTGTTAAAGCTTCGTCCTCTGGCGTTGCAGCTGTAGGCTTATCTATTCTGGGGTGCTATAATCATGCGTAGATCCTGTAACTACTCTAATTGCTCCTCTGTGCTTCATTCTACACCACAATACCACCCCAATTCACGCAGGTCGTTAAGGGATCCAATTAACAAACTTGGGCAAGGGATTATTTTCTTCATGCGTGAGAAATCACCTGCCGCCACTGGTATGCATTTCGCCATATTTCAGCAGAAGACTTGTGACTAGCTTGCAGGCTTCAACGTGTTACCAGGAATTGAATTCACCTCGTGGTACCCCTAATTAATTAATTAACAATTGTTTCCATGTTAGAGAGGACGAGAGCCTCTACTCGACGTGGTTGTGTTGTGTTGCACAATCCTGTAGCTGCTGTGGTTGCACGTCGCTCCGACATTTGTCGTGCTAGTCGGACATTCACTGCAAATTACACCAAATTGCTTTCTCCAGGATTTTACATTTCCATATAAACATTTTCGATTAAGGGATCCAGAACCACCTATCTTAACCTGCCTATGTTAAATTAATTATTTTTAATGTACCTTTTCTCAGAAACTATTACGAGCACAGTAATGGAATTTTTATAGCTTATTTCTGGAACTATTAGCGTTAATTTAACACGAATTATTGAAAAAATAATAATAATTTAATCTCCATGTTATAAATTTTTTTCATATATTGAAAATTTGAATATTATTTTTTGCTTCATTTTTAGGATAACTCCTTTGGAAACTTAAATTTCAGAAAATCCCTGTGCTAAGTCATCACCAGAGAAAGGAAGTTCATGCCCTAAAAACAAGAAGAATATATATACATTTATGCCATAAAAATATATAAATATACTACAAAATATCCATTATTAGTCTGAGATCATTTTAACAGAATAGTAAGGTATAGGTAACTTAGTTTAGTCTATGGATTTTGAAGTGCTTGCCTCATTGCTGAATGCTCCATTTATGCTGTTACAGTTCACAACTAAGCAGTGACGTATGAATATCTTGAATTTCTTTAAGTTGATAATAGCCAGGTTTTTGGAAAGAATATTTGCTGTTTTCTCGTTCACTTTATCTCCTACATTTTCTGGAACTAATGTTAAACTGGATATTGTTCTATCGAAATCTGCTAAAGACTGCAGTAAAGGAATATCAATTGCTAACTTGAGAGGCTCCCTATGAGGGTGTCATCGTTACGTTCAAAATTCATAAACATAAATTAGTCGTGTTTACGAGGTTACACACTTTTAAAAATGAAGGAAAGACAAATAAACACACATAATACGCAGTTTCCCTGCATAAATGTTAAAATATGATGCTTATTTAAATAAAGGCAAAATATGCACTTTTATGCACAATAAAAGTAATATCATTGTATTCAGAAATTTGTGATTCATGTAGATAATCTTTCAGCATATTCACACAACGATAGTGTAGAATATGCAAATGCATGAACTTCCTTTCCCTATCATCACTGAGCTATAATGAATGTTCCCTGAAAGTTTAAAGTAATTCTGATGGGCAGAAGCTGAGAAAAGATGCATTTCGTACAGAAAATATCAAGTTACGGAAAATTACCTTCAATTTTAATTAGTTATTTTACAACGCTTTATCATTTTCTATGGTTATCTAGCGTCTGAATGAAATAAAGGTAATAATGCCAGCGCCAAAAGTTACCCAACATTTGTTCTTAACGGATCGAGGGGAAATCTCAGAAAAACCTCAACCAACTATCTTGCTCCAACAAGAATTTGAACCCGGGCCCGCTCGTTTCACGGTCAGGGATGCTACAGTCCGCGTCACCGTTTTTGGCATGTGAAATAAGTAACGGGAACGTTAAGTGCGAGTGTTTTACATTTGCCGCAGTCAATCTGACAACTGTGTTTGGCAAATGGCTGATGTGACGTGTTTAGGAAGTGGTACCATTGTCAGATGCACTAGCAACATGCTCAAAAACTGAGCACTATATATCTAGGACACACGCCAAAAACGGTCAGGGATGCTACAGTCCGCGTCACCGTTTTTGGCATGTGAAATAAGTAATGGGAACGTTAAGTGCGAGTGTTTTACATTTGCCGCAGTCAATCTGACAACTGTGTTTGGCAAATGGCTGATGTGACGTGTTTAGGAAGTGGTACCATTGTCAGATGCACTAGCAACATGCTCAAAAACTGGGCACTATATATCTAGGACACACGCCAAAAACACTGGCGCCAGCTATAACTATTACTTCACAGCGGTGGACTTCAAAATGTTCAGTACATCCCAGCTGCATATGGCCGATTGTTACAAAAAAATTCAGCATTTTAGAATTTAGTAGTGCATATGTTGCATAATATACCGTTAGAAGGAGGAAGTTTCAAAGAATACAACGCAGTAAAATTCCAAAAATGAAAATTTTAAGGATTTTTAAGGTGATCTTCAAAATGTTGACTGCAGTACATAGCAGATGCATATGACGGATTGTTACAAAAAATGTTTTTGATTCTTTAGAAGAAAGTAGTATATATGTTACATATACCGATGGATAATCCAGTAAAAAATCCAAAAATTAAAATTCGCACTATTTTTCAAGGTCCGGGTCTCCTTAAGCAGGAGTTACAGAACTGACATAGACCTTTCTTAAGTTTATATATCATATGATTCAGTCCCCATTATTGACTCTTCAAATATTCTTCCTTTTCATTCTTTCCTTTCACCCTTATTTTCTTTTATTTTTCTTTCTTTTCTTTCTTTCTTTCTTTCTTTCTCTCTTTCTTTCTCTCTTTTTCCATTTCTCCGTCAGGCATCGAACTAGACCGCGCTAGGTTTGCTACCACTCGAAACACAGCCAAGAACATTCTGCATGATGCATATGCTTTCCAAAGCGGCACTTAAGAGTTTACTCCGGTGACGAACATGAACGGAGAGGATGAGGAAACAAGATAAGCTCTCGGTTCAGCTTCGTACACCTCAAATTCCCAGCGGATCTTCTCAGTATCAAAGTCCGGACTGCGACATGAGAGACGCGTTAGTAGTCTCTAGAACTCACTTCTCGGTCCCCAGCTTCCTGGAGACATCTTGAAAACTACGCGGGGACAATGTCGTAGCCTAAGTTCTAGAACAAAACATCAGCCAGGTTGTTCTAGAGACTATGGCACCATGACGGCTTCTGATAATTTTTAAATAAAACAGTTGTCTATGTAGTCACATGATAACGTCTCGTGGAGGGAGAGAAGAATAGGTCAGAAGTGGCTATTCATAGCTTGAGGTCAGATTCTGGACTCTTGCATTAGTGTTTCTCATTTCATTTATCAGACATGTTGTTTCCGAGTTCGGTGCTAGCTCACACAAAAAATATTCACCCAAATAAAATTTGACCCATGGACGATTGACGCACCGGAGAATGCACCAAAATAAATTGACCCAATAGAAAATGAGAACAAAGGAAATTGACATATGTCTATTATTTTTTTTAATTCTTCTAAGTTTGGAATGGTTTACATATCTCCTGAAAAACTGTAGGGCTATTTTATTGCAGAAACCGAGTCTTGGATGAATTTCTTCAGATTTGAATGTTGTAACCACAGGCACGCAAATATTCAGCGATACGTCTTTCGTCTTTGAAATCATCATACCTTTGTGAAATATTGTGCAACCTTATATTTAAGCTTTTATAATTTTCGTTTTTGTGGTTCTTTTAATCTTCGTCCTAGATCCAACTCCTGGATCATTGTGTCAACATCGGATTGCCCTTTCTGTATGAGTTTGTACATAGTAGAATGCTTCTTACAAAGAATGTCCTGGAAGCGGTTGTATAATGCTTCTGTGTTGTTATTCGTACGTAGTTCATTCGATCTAGCTGCATTTTTGGAGTGAAGGTTGTACGTATAACCTTTATGAATCAGTATATACCCATTCCTTTCACTTGGAATAATTTCTCCACGGTTATCCACTGAAAATTTATACCTTCAAAATATTCATCTAAACTTAATAATTTTGTAATAAAAATATCACCACTGAAACGAATTTTGAATAGTTAAGAAACAACTTCAAAAATATTCATATACACTTAAACATTTCGAAATACAAGTGTTACCACGGAAACGAATTGCTATCTACTACGAAATGAACTAAATTTTATCGCAATGGGTGAATTTTCCTTGAGTGATGGTGAGAATGAAAATCGTTGGGTGTAATCACTTTGGGCGAATATTCCTTGATCAATATTCTTGGGCAATTTTTTTGGGGTGAATTTTATTTTTGGCCAAATTCCATTGTGCGGACTAGCCTGGTTCGTGTTTCCGTTGTGTCAATCAAAATAGTGGTAATGTGATAATAGGTTTGGGTTCTTTCTTTCTCTTCAGCAACATATTTTCTTCTGTTAGGAGTGCGGAACGAGGGTGCTGTAGGGAAAAAAAACAATATATAATCTGAGGAAATGGTGTATTAGTGGGATGAAATAATAGCAGGGTTAGTTAGATAATGTAAAAATGAATTTGAACAGAAAAAAATTGTCAAGGTTATGGAATTGAAGCTGTGAGATCAATAACCATTCAAGTCCTCTTCTGGTCATTCATTTTTTGCAAATTTGAATTAAAATTTTCGATATTTCCACAAGTGTTACGACTTTAAAAATTGGTATACTACTTTGTCTTGATTTCTAAAGCAACCAGAAGTATTAGGCCTACGTGCAAAAAATAATAATTAGGTAGGAAATAAAAAAAAAAAGTTTTTGCATTTTTCTCCAAACTTGTGTAAATGGACTTGAATGGTTATTGATCTCATCGCTTCAATTATTTTGTTTAAAACCAAGTTATAAATCAAGTGAAACCAATGTTCTAGGGTACGAGAGCTAATGTGATTGTGTTAAACTGTTCGACGATGAGTTTAATAATAGGTTATGTTTTTCCTAAAATGTCTTCTATAGTTAATAAGCTTAAAGGTATTTATGTTATGTATAAGGAAAATTATTTAGTTGTAAGAAAAATGGGAGTGAAGTTGAATGAGAAAATTTGTATAAATAGCTATTAGCGTAGCTGAGAATAAGAGAAGTGAAGTAGTTTAATAAAGTGTGATACATTAGAAGTATGGATAAGTGAAAGTGAAAGGACATGAAAAACATAGATAAGAGCAAGTATTAAGGTCACGATTCGTCTGTGTTTTAAGCTGTAAATAGTGTAAGTAAGGGAATTATGACCCGAATACAGAAATGTGAAGGGTCAGTATGATAATAATAATAATAATAATAATAATAATAATAATAATAATAATAATAGCCTAATGTGTCCCTTGAAGGGCAAAGGCCTCCTGCTAGAGGGTAGCTCTGTTTCACTAACGCGGTGAGCTACTCCGCGTTAGGTTGTGTCTAGTGTTTCTTTGTCTGGTTGGAGTTGATTTCGCTGTCACTTTGATTAATTTGATTTCACTAACACTTTTATTATATTGAATGCACTTTCACTGAGTCAACTTGGGATGTTGTTTGTGGCTGACACTGTCTTCATTTGTAGTCGACTTCCAATTGTTCTCCATGTTCCCCTGCTTCTTGTTATTCTGGACCATTGCTGGCCTGCTTGTGTTGTGTAGAAGTCTGCCCACCTCTTCCTTGGTCTGCCTCTGTGCCGGTCTCCTGTGCGCGGGTCCCACTTGGTGGCTCTGTATGTCCATCTTTCGTATTTCATCCGCGCGATGTGGCCTCCCCACTTCCACTTCAATTTGTTTGCTCTTTGTGTGATACTTGTTGTTGATGCCATTTGGGACAGCGACTCAGTAAGACCGAATATATTCTAGTAGGTTATTTTACGACGCTTTATCAACATCTTAGGTTATTTAGCGTCTAAATGAGATGAAGGTGATATTGCCGGTGAAATGAGTCTTGGTCCAGCACTGAAAGTTACCCAGCATTTGCTCATATTAGGTTGAGGGAAAACTCCGGAAAAAACCTAAACCAGGTAACTTGCCTCGATCGGGAATCGAACCCGGGCCACCTGGTTTCGCAGCCAGACGCGCTAACCGTTACTCACACAGATGTGAACGGAAAATTAAATGTTTACCGTAAAAATAATCATCTTTCAACCTTAATATTCTTTCCTTACAAATGAAGGAATACCAAGATATATCTTACGACACATAGGCGTGAAAGTAGACACACATAATCAACTGTCAGGTCGCGGCCTACAAGTTGCACAGACATATATGCTGCTATCGTTAAATTCTTCGTTGAAATATCTGCATATTATCCTACTACCTAGCATTAATGGAGTCGCAGTTTCCTCCACAAGCATTCAATAATCGAAATAACAATGTGCAAAGCAATGCAATGAGAATGACCAGCGTCCAAATTAGTTCTCCAATCGATAACATTGTTCATTGGAATGTTCTGTTCTGGTATGTGGGATCCACATTCTACACATGGAAATTTACGCAGTAACGAATTTGTAGGAGAGAAGCGAATTGGCGTCGTTTTTGGCAAGGAGCTGAGCTCAGACACTTTCAGATATTATATGAAAAACTTTCATCTAGATTAAAGTAGTGGAGTCACACAACGTGAAATATATATTTTATAATATGATAGCAAAGATTTTGTGGATATGGATTGTAAAGT
Organism: Periplaneta americana; assembly: GCF_040183065.1. Lineage (NCBI taxonomy): Eukaryota > Metazoa > Arthropoda > Insecta > Blattodea > Blattidae > Periplaneta > Periplaneta americana. The sequence goes on from NC_091120.1 coordinate 57,278,507, forward strand.
TTCTGCCCCCACTTGCAAACTCCAGAACTTCCAAATTAGTTACGCTCTCCGAACACAAGCTCTGTTCGTTAAAAAATGTAAAAAGAGTCAAAATGTGGATAAATACAATGGTTTACAAAAATAAGACCGATCGAAAAAATTGTATTCATTTTTTATCATCTGCGTTCTGCTGCTTAAATTTTCTGTAATATTGTCTGTTATTGTTGTGCAGGAACTAATGTGTGAGAATAATATTAATGTATTGATAATCCGATGCATATTGTAGGATTACGGCAACTAAATTAAATTTTGTCCTAGGGAGAGAGGAGCCAGACAAAATTAACCGACAATTTCTCACTCACAGCTATAAATTATTCTCAGGTGTATTGAACTAAAATACCTAATCCGAAATGTGGACCTCAGGAAGAACACGGGGAATGAAAGAAGCAGTACAGGTTGCAGACAACTCAAATGGAAATGGGCAGGCCACGTAGCTAGGATGCGTGACACCCAGTGGACATACAGAGTGACCATGTGGGACCCCAGGCTCGGAAAGCGGAGTGCAGGAAGACAGAAAACCAGATGGACGGAAACATTCACACATAGAGCTGGAAGCAGTGGACGAGGCGTGCAAGAAGCAGATCAACGTGGAAAAACTGTCGAAGGAAACGTCAATCAGTGAAATGTGTTCTAAAGTGCCAGCAGCAACGCGATTGAATATGTGAATAGTGAAATGATGCAAAGTGCGAGACAAAATCAGTGAATAGTGACCGTAAACCAGTGAAAGTGTTTCATACCCAACACGAGAGACGATGACCAAGAGAACAAGGTCGAACACTTTCTAGGCGAATGAGAGCTACCTGCCTACGTGCAGGAGGCCTTAGCCATCAAGGGATATAATAGGCTAAATTCTAAATATTGAACTTCGTTTTCCACATGCATTTAAGTCTCAAGTAAAGTTTAACAATGTCAGATTAATAGAAACTAGAAGATCTTCATCCATTAACATAGGAGCAATTGAAAGTAATAAGTAAGGTATGTGATCATTTGGGAATATGATTAGAAATTTCACATTTTAGTGTAACACGAACTTCAAGAAATCTGCACATGCCAAGGTGTACCCGCGCTGCCATCTACCGGGTGTTTCGTAATCTACTTGCAATTGAGTAAATCCTGAGTGTTATCTGATAAGTAACTAGCGTTATTTGCATACAACCGGATACTATCTTGTAAAAGAAAATTTCAATCATATTATTCTTAACAACCAAAAATCAAATACAATACAAATTTTAAATTAGAATCTATGTCCTTAATGATAAAAATAACAATAACATATAAAACATAAAACAAATAAGTATTCAAGCAATGTCTGGATTCTGTGAGTCCCCTACCGTCCACCGCTGTGGAATAACAGCACGTCTGACCGTAAAACGAGCGGACACAGGTTCAAATCCTGGTTGGGGTCAAGTTACATGGTTGAGGTTTTTTCTAGGTTTTCCCTCAACCAACTGAAACAGAATTGCTGGGTAACTTTCGGCGTTGGACCTCAGATTCATTTCGCCATTACATTTATTACACTTCACCTTTTTCATCATCATCTCTGTTTCTTTCTTTGGTTTCGGCTTACTCCAATGTAGATCGGCTGGCGGCCGCCACCGAACTTGGATCCTGTGAATATGTGGTCATTTGTTGTTGGTAGTAGCGCTATGCACTGCGGGCTCTCCACTGGGCACTGGGGTGGAGGGACAGCGGAGAGGCCTGCGTGGAAAGATAAAGAGATCATGTAAGCTGTAGGAGAGTTCGAAGGCGGCGCGCAGAGGGATCTGTAGCGCGGGGGACCTTAGGGCATGCACACTATTCCATCCCTGGTGGTACAATGGGCTACCCGAGCGACCTGCATGTGAGAACAGTCTCAGTCTGTGCCCTCCCCTAAAGGGTGAATAATGGGGGGGAGAGAGAGAGAGAGAGAGAGAGAGAGTGTATTACAGTTCAACCCACGTCATATTTTTTTCTGAAGAAAGGATCAAACATTGGTTCTATTTGCCTGTAATGTATAGTGCCTTTGAGAAAATTACCTTTTCTTAAGACTAACTTGTTTATTTTTCCTTTTGTTTACCTCATTTTTGCTTCATACAGCACTCGAATTCATCTCTTATTGTTCCATTTCTTATTTTGTCCACAATACAGTAGTAATGTAATCTTTTGTATAGCCAGTGCCAGCATTTTTGGCGCGTGTCCTTGAGTAAAAAGCCAGTTGGTGAGCACTTATTGCCAGTGCAGCTGAGAACGGTACCACTCAACACGTCACGTCAGCACTCTGCCCACTGCGTAAAAGGCAAGATACTCGCACTTCACGTTTCTGGGATGTATCATTGAGTACACTGTCGAGTCAGTGACATCTGTTGCCACTTCGGCTGAGAGTGGTGCCACCTCCTAAACAGATGTGACGTCAGCAATCTGTCAATCACAGTTATCAGCTTTCACGCCCACATTTTGTGGCAAAGATAATATACTCGCTCTCAACGTTCCCATTACTTATTTCACACGCCAGAAACAGTGGCACTGGCTGTAACTGTGAATTTTTTATATTGCCTCAATTTTATTTAATATAGCCTATGTATTTTTGTCCAAATTTTTTAACTTCACATTAATGTTGATGTCATCGCAATATTATGACATTTAAATTCGCGTCACATAGGCTACATTGGTTTTTCATTTATTGATCTGCAAATGGATACATGTATATAGGCCTATGTGCAACTTATTAAGTAATTATTAGCTTTGAAGTACCGAAATGTCAATTCTTGGCAGGTACATAAGCCTTGAAAACGTGTACAAACATGTTGAGGCCACTTGACTTACATCACAGTCGCTGAACTGTGTTTGACTGCGAGCGTTCAAACAATACTCGACACGAGTGTTAACACGAAACACGGAATTGCTGTCAAATCTTGTAGGCGACTGCAAAAATTCAATCTGTTTATAAAACAACTCTGTGCAATGTTATCTGGAACAAACATTTTACATTAACCATCGAGAGATAACGGAAATATAAATATCAGTACATTAAAATTAGTGTAAGAAATTCATTGAAATAATTTCAGAATGAATAGACATTTGAATGACTGACATTTGCAATGCTGCAGATATCTACACACTGTTGAAAGCTGCTGAAATATCCAGCATATCTATAAAAGATTTGAAGCAATACAAAATGTATTACAGAGAAAATTAATCGAATCATATTTTCGTAACGAAATCATGAAGTATAAAATGAAGATGAAAATATAACTATCGGGTGTATGATTTCATTTTAATTTTGAAATATTAATTTGAATCTTCTTACAGAAGACGCGAGTGTTGGTTAGTATTTAATTTTTCTTTGAATTATCCAACCTCAGTCACTGCATATTTCATATTTCAGTTAAGGCTATGGACCTGTAATATACATAATTTATATATTTTTAAACCAATTAATCTGAAACTTTTACCACATATGTTTTATAATGTGGACATGCAATATACAAATTTTCACTTTGATATTCCAATTAGTTTACTTATAATTAATGTTTGTTGTTTTTTTAATACTAAATTATAATTGTCCCAATTTTCAAAGTTTATATAATTTTTCTTTAAATTCATATTCAATTTATTCCTGATAGATGTATGTAAAATATAACACATGCTTTTCATATTTTCCCAATTACGTTTTGAGAAAAAATTATCCAGTTCCCTCTCCCCTTACAAGCTTCCAGGATTTTTGTAACGCAGTTACCACCATTCACATGCAGACCATAAAGTCATATGCTTAACTTCACAGATGATGATGATGATGATGATGATGATTAGCCTAAAAATGTCCCGTTAAGGGCAAAGGCCTCCTCCTATAGAGGGAGAGCTCTATTTGTCTCACGCGGTGAGCTACTCCGCGTAAGAGTGGAATTGTTCACTTGGTTCACATTCTGCACAGTTTGGTATTGTTCGCTTGTTTCTGTCGCACGGTTTTAGTCGCTGTTCACTTGTCTTCTTATGTTTTTCTAGTCTTCCCTATGTCTTGCTCTGCTTGACCAATGGCTTCCTACTCGTTCACTGAAGAGGTCGGCCCATCTTCGTCTTGGTCTTCCGGGTGATCTCTTGCCAATGCGGGGATCCCATAGTGTGACTTTCTGCGTCCATCTTCCGTCTCTAAATCATGCAACATGGCCTCCCCACTTCCATTTGTTGTTGGTGGCTTGCAGTGCTGGATCTTTAATTGCTGCCATCTTTTGTAGCACTTCGTTTGGAACTCTGTCCCTCAGTGATAAGCCTAGTATCTTTCTCAGCATCTTTCTTTGGCATATTTGGAGACTGTTACGAAGTTTGACAGTAAGAGACCACGTCTGGCACCCATATAACAGTACAGGAGTTACGCAGGTCTTCAATATTTCTAATCTGAGTTTCTTGCTGAGTGTTCCCTCCAGTACGATGAACTTGAGACTCCAGAATGCCTTCCACACGAGAGAAATCCTATATATCTTAAATGTGAAGGGTCTATTTAAAAAAGCTGTTTTCTGAAGTTTCTTATTTGTTGGATTAAAGTCACTTTGGAAATACACTCTTCAATTATCATTGTAGGATGTTACCTTTTAGAGGTCAGAAATGGTGGTTACTTTATAGGAATTTTCAATTGTGACGAATGTCTCCTGTTTGGATAGCCTAAGTATAAATCAAGTACGAACTTCCGTTTCCCAGACTAATTTGCAGAAATATGAATAATCAACACCATCAATGATGCATACATTAATTTAGATCAGTTTTGACATTTCATGGAACATACGATAGTGATCTCGGTTTGCCCCTGCATCCAGAGTGTTATTACGTTGTAAGTGTGATGTTCTACCTTGCATGAAATGGAAGTTGGCGCCGTGCTTACCCCATGTCACAACACGTCTGTAGTTCTGTGTTTGTAGAGTGCCGTGTTGAAATATAACTTGGAAAAAGTGATACAACGCGAGAGGAAATCATAAACAAGGAAAAAGGTGTATGCATCCGTATGCGATCCGTAAGAGGCAGTGATACAGAGCTCACACGTTTCCCGGATCTCTGTATCTCGCCGTGATCGCTTATAACCGCCAGGAGAGACCCGAGACTAAATTTTTTAGTAGGCTGAGGGGACTGTACGAGTCCTCTAGAAGTTATGACTTAATGGAAAATCCTTTTCCCAACCAGCATTGAACCCTTACTCTCTTCCTCTACTGAAAGGCGAAGTTGGCTTCTAAGTCAACAAGAGGGAAATAAAAGGAAGCAAATAATAAATAAATATTTAAATAATGTCCAATCGTGCCCGAAATAGCTGATCACTTTTGAAAAGATTCTTTTGGGAAGGTTTACTTTGATAGTATTAGTTTACCGTCAACGCACAGTCTTTATTGCACAATTACTGCGTTGTATTGTATTGTATTTTTTTACATTCCATGGTATTCGTACAACATTTCACGGCTAGAACATGGAACATGTCAAAAAAATCTTAGTATTACTATAAAGTCTTAATTATAGTCACAATCTAGTTGAAATATATACAGAAGAGTTATACAGGGACATCACTTTATTTTTACCAACATTTTTAACATTAACCTGGCTATACTCGGAAACACTGTTGCCCCCTTCCATTACAGGAGTTTGATGTTACTAGTGCAATATGTAAACAAATCATTTTACTAGGTATAGGAGGAGAGAAAAGTAGTGTATCCATTTATGTTGTAGGGAAATATGATATTACGATTTTCAGTTTGATCATCACTTTTACGGAATTTATCAAAATACAGTAGAGTAGTAACATTAAAAAAAAAAACTCAACTTTTCAGGCGGCTATGTTCGTTATGTAATGTCTACTTTATTTAGCATATTAATTATTGATGTTAGCATACAATATAGAGAGTCCATTTAAATTGAGGGGGTCATAAGTAAAGGGCTGTAAGTGCACTTAAGTTACTTTTGAGAAAATGGGGTTTAAATATTTAAGCTTTCGTAAAATCGGTGAAATTTTTATTTAAATTTTAATGTGTGATGCGATTAAAATATCCCTTTGCCACTAAAAGTTTAGATACTTTTGCTTACACTGGATGCACTTAACACATGTTATTACAAATGTCACTAGCATTCCTTTGCTTCTAGCCACCTCAATTCAAAAAAAGCTAATCCGAATTTTTAAACAAGTTGCTGAAAATGGTTGCCGTTCATTACAATGCAGGCTTCAATTCAGTACGCATATTATTAAAAACATTTTGAAGCATATTCTCTGAAATTGAATTTATCGTTTCTTGAATATAATTTTTTAGTACGATATTATAAATATAGGTTCTTTCTTCTATAGAAAACGCAATCATATTTATGAAACACACTTCACTGCTTGAAGACTTCGAATGCACCAGCGGCCGTAAGTTTGTGTGTCTGACGGGAGCAAGGACAATAGTGAAGGGGTGAGAGTGAAGTACATTCAGAAATGCAGGTACAATAAAAATGCAAGTAAAAATAAAATTATGTCCCTGTATAATATAATCTACTAGTACCACACAAAAGTTTAGTATCAATACTTGATTAGAATTAGAATTAGCCCGTAGAATCCCTGTAGGGCAAAGGCCTCTTGGCTGGCAAGGTGGCTATTCTGGAATTTCCGAGTAGCCAGTTCGGGAAAGATCCTCATTATTTTGATGCTGCATCTATCAGTAGTCTCCATTCTCGACGGTCCTTGGCTGTTGTCGTCCAGTTGGATCCAAAGTGAAGTTTCAGATCGTCCTCCCATCTTTTTTTCTGTCGGCCTACGCTCCTTTGTCCGGTTCTTGGGTCCCAGGTTAGTGTTTTGTGCGTCCATCTGTTGTGGTCCATCCTCATGACGTGGCCCGCCCACTTCCATTTGATGTAGGTAGCTGATGTTGCTGCGTCTTTGATGCCTGTCATCTTCGTCAAGTCTTCGTTGCGGATTCTGTCATGGTGGCTGACGCCAAGAATCTTTCTCTCCATCTTTCTTTGGCATGTTCCTAACATTTTTCTTTCTCTGTCTGTTAGAGCCCAGGTTTGGGTTCCATATAGTAAGAGAAGAATGATACATCTTTCCAGTATATCTTTTTTCATTCTTATACTGTATTCTTACAAGACAGAAATATTTATGAAGCGTTGTTGAATGTCATAAATTCACCTACAGAATAGAAGGCGTGAGAAATTAGGTACTTTAATTTAACCCTAAATAATATTATGTTTTGAGTTTGGTTTTTGAAATCCATAGGGCCACTGTGTCTGCTAAGGGGCTTGCCTGTCGATCCGGAGCTTCGTTCGGGCGCGGGTTCTGATCACTGGTTGCATTTTTTCCGAGGTTTTCCTCAACCATAGGGCAAATGCCAGGTAATCTATGGCGAATCCTCGGCGTCATCTCGCCAAATACCATCTCGAGTTCACCAATCCCATCGACGCTAAATAACCTCGTAGTTGATACAGCGTTGTTAAATAGCCAAGTAATATAATATATCCATAGGGAGACTATTAAAAAGTTTTATGCCATTAAACGCACTATTTTTTGATATCACGATAGACTTGCCGATGGAGTATGAAAGTCATTTTTGGCTTATTTATGCTATGAATGAGTTACAAAGTTTTCACGATTACATACGAGGTTGAAAAAATATACTGACGATCCATGAGCATTATTTGTAGCTTTTTTGAAAATGGTCCTACACGATTCTCTAGATTTGGTACCTACTATTATTCTTAATTACTCTTTTTTGTAGTAAGAATATACTGTTGCTATCTGTAGAATTTCCCCCAGAATATTATTCCAAAACTCATTATCGAGTGGAAGTATTCAAAGTATATTGTTTTTAAGGTAATGATATTTACTATCTCTTGCATAGATCTAATAGCAAAACATGCTGAATTTAGTTTCTGGGTAATTTCTTTAGTATGATTTTTCCACTACTGGCCTTAGCTCTGCCAGATCAAATAAATAAATCATTATTATTTTTATTTGTAAGGAAAGTAATAAATATTATGCCTACCTGGTGTCTGTTCATAATTTATGATGTCTCAGGAGTATTCTTCCTTTCCGTTACGACAAACGTAGCCTTTTGTGCATTTTTTGATACTTTTGTTCACTCTCCGTAAATTAATTTTTCTCTTATTGCATCATTTCTCATTTCATTGTTACGGGTGTATCTCGCAAGATCTACAAGAAATTTTATTTCTGTTGTCTGAATTATATATTTTTATTCATTTTTCTTCTTGTCCAGATTTGTAAGTCTTGCAACGATATTAGTTTCAGAATATCGTAAGTTAAGGAAATTTAATTTATATCACTCTCCTTAGCTTTTATTTTATTGGCCTATAAATGGATTCACATATTTGCAGGACATGGAATTTCGAGAACGAACTAGATCCTTCATTTATGTGAACGTGTTTCCTCTCCCTCCCACGATGATTAATGGAAACTGTTTTATTATAAGCTACGATACGGCCATAAATCATAAAGCACATTATTGGCAATGCAATGTAATTTATAGGGATGTGGACCACTGAATTATATTTCTTCTATACATAATGCTTAATGTTAAGCCTAAATTGATAGATATTTAGTCTTGGATATTATTAATATTCTCTGACTTAAAACAACAAACCCTTACATTTAGGACAAACTTGGCTAATTTCGTGACATGGCTAATTTCGTCATATTTCTATTTAAATTTACCACGAAATTATACCAGGACAAATGTAACTTTGATGGTATAATATAAATGGCATAAGATGTGCTATAACTTAGGTTTTGTTTACTGCGCTCTTGCAGTGACGTGAGCGAATATTTTGGAAATTACTTTAAGAGTTGTGATATCTATAGCTTTCAATTTGTGAGTGAATACACCATGCGATTTCCTTTGTTAAAAGAAGAGTTTTTGCTGTGTTTTGTGGTTCAAATTGTTTTCAATGGTAAGTACTGACATTGTATAGCCTACGTCTTAGTGAAAAATATATGCTTATCAAATCACTGATTATGTAACAGAGCCTTATCTTGAGAGGTTATTTTCTTAGTGTTTTTCTCATTCCAAGAGGCCATGTTTTCTGCAGTATAACAACACTCTCTAGTGGAAGAAATATAAAAAATGCATGAAACGTAAAATATTCGTATGTGTATTCATAGCATCTCTAATACATTGTGCGTGTCGAGAATATTGTAGATGGCAAATAATGAAATGTGGAAAGAAATGCAATGTAAATGATATGAAAGAGATAATTCATTTGTCTTGAACAAATGAAAACTGCGTAGAGAAAGCTCATATTTTTCTTGACAAGTTCGACGAGAACCAGAAGGGACCAAAGCAGCAGGTAGACAACGAAACAGCAACATCTTCAGGAGCCAAATAAAAAAGATCTGTGCTTAAAGAAAAGCCAAATGATAAGCCCAATAATTTGTGCGGATCTTGCTCAGAAAATTTCGAGGACGGCAAGAATGGTGAAAGATGCGTCAATTGTGATCACTGGTTTCGTGAAACATGTCAAGACCTTTCAAAATACCGAAAGGATTTCAATTGTTTGGATTGTAAGTATACATTTCCTGAGGAGTTAAAAATTTGACTGAATATTCCTAAATATTTTAAATTCAAGAACTACCACGAAAATACCCTTGTAGTATCACGAAATAAAATTGTAAGCTTAATAACCGCTCTAAAGTGCTACTTTTTTATTTTTTTTATTGCTTGTTTGTAAATGTTGTATAAATTTATTTGTGGTAAATTGACGACTTACAACTTCCTGGAATATAAAAATGTACGTACATTAAAAACACTATTTTTTTAATTTGAACCTTATTTTTGTAACAAAACCTTAGTATCACGAAAGTAGCCAAGTCTGCCCTATACCTATATAATATGTTTCCTGCAGATATAAAGGACATTATATACGCATTGTCTCTGAAATTACAGTTTCAGATGTTGGGGAATAAAAGCAAAACAAATGTAGGGTAAAATTGCCTATTTCCGTGAGACCCCTAATCCCGTGATACTTTTTTATAATTGAATGTCAGTCAAAGCTTTGCCATTCGACTGTAATGACAGACATCTTTCTCGAAAGATTGCATCTTTCGCCTACTTTTGAGACATCGGTGAACTTCCTAGCAAGATACCCAACGTCGTGACATTCACTGAAAAAAAACGTATCACGGAATTAGGAGTGTCATGGAATTAGACAACTTTACCCTATATTTGAACTATTTAATTTAGCTTTAGACTGGTCAAATACACTTCGTAAGAAGAGAAACTAATACATTTATATTTAAAGTTTATTTTCAATTCCAAAGACTATTCAGAAATGGAGGTATATAAAGGTAATGTACGATTCTGGATTAAGAATGAGAGAAAAACAACTTGCTCGGAAAAACCCACAGTCTTCTTTTCAACTACATTTCCTGTATAGTGGTCCCAGAATTGAAACCGATTCACCCTTGATGAGAAGACGTTAGCTAACTGACTGAGGTTCGACTGGGTCATTCTTGTCATCAGAATTGAAACGAAGAAAATGGCTGTAACAGAAAGACATAAAATACCTACCTTATTCGAATTATAAAAAAATCCTTAGACATCAGCATTATAAATTAATATCTGGAAGGAGGGAAAAATCTGTACATGTAACAATTTCGGAACTTTGATTGGCTCCACCATTCCGTTACGAGGCATAAAACTAAAGTGGTAGAATTGCTGACCTACGTAATGTGCGAGATTATTGTAGAGATGAGAACTGGCCGCTCTGACGTCATCACATCGACCCTCTCCAATGTAGGGCGGCACAGGCTGTTACACTAGTAGCAGCAATAACACCGCTGGGTCCTTTCTGTAAAAGCGTATCAAGTCCCATGCCAGAACTATATTTTGTAGAGTAACTGAAACTTCTCTAGACGTGTATTTTACATCCACCAGCTTCCAAATTTCAGTCGAAGTACTATTTAGAGATAAAACTTTGATTGCGTCATTTGCATTTCAACATAATTTTCGTGAATGTTTTGCTATGAATTAAGTAGCCAATAATTTATAATTATGGTCAGTCGGGTAAAATGTATTTAGCAGACTATAAATAAATACGGTTGCCAAACCTGGGCCCTTGCAGAGAAGCAAAAGATAAACATCGAAATATGCCAAAGGAAAATGGAGAGGAAGATAGTTGACGTTTCACTGAAAGACAAGGTCTCCAACACGGCACTGCAGAAAATTACAGCTTCTGAGAACATCACAGAAAAAGCCCTCATAACGAAGTGGAAGTGGGGTGGTCATGTAGCAAGGCAGCAACAAGGCAGATAGGCGCGAGAAACCACCATGTGGGACCCGTACATAGGAAGGAGAACACAAGGCAGGCCAAGAAGAAGATGGGCAGATACATTCAAGCAGCAGCTGGGAGGGAACTGGTCAACCATCGCCCGCAACAGGAACGAGTGGAGACAGATAGTGAACAAACTCATATAGATCTAATATTTGACAAACTCTAGTGTATCTCACAAGGTGAATGTGAATGTAAATATTGTTCACTTGAAACAGCTCATCATGTGAACCACACCAATCGAGCTTTCCCTCCTGTAGGAGGCCCTAGCCCTTCATGGGATACAGTGGCTTCATTCATGCATTCATTCATTCATTCATTCATTCATTCATTCATTCATAAATAATTACATTAACGACAAAATAGTTTATTTGGTCATGAATCAAATTTGAAATAATGATTTACTCTTAATTCCCACAATTCAATTGTTCATCATTATAATCAATATCATAATCATCATCACCATCAACTTCATTAACGCCGCCTTTAAGGTTTGTTTTCTTTTTCAGAAAGCAATTTTATCCTTTTTCTGAATCTACTAATATATTTCCTGTCGTTAGCATTACTGTATTTAAAATTTATACAGGATGTTAAAAAAAAGCATCCAATATTTTAGGAGGTGATAGTATGCATCAAAACAATACAATGTCTAATAAACATGGTCCTACAACACATACTTTCTGAGATCTGAACACTTATTCACAGGAGGTGCTCAATGTGACGTACATTCATGGCAATGCATTTCTCTGTCCTACAATACACCAGACTACCAGATAATCATACTGTAGTTGACACCCCTGGCATGGAATAATGATACGTCGCAAGGAATACTGAAAATAAAAGTCTGGTTGCGGATATGAGGGGGGTTCAGCAGAGATGGTGTTGTGAATTTTCGTAATCAGCATGTGAAGGCTGATGAAAATGCCCATGAAGTTGAAGAAACAAGGCATAAGCACCGATTCTCAATCAACCTATGGACAGGCGTTCTTGGTGATAGAGTATTGGGCCATACATGCTACCACAGAGGTTAACTGAGGATCGTCATCAGGACTTTTTTTATTAACGTATTAAAATCAGTTTCAAAGAGTGCGTGATTTCTTACGCCGAAGGGCAGAGGAATGCATTGCTATCAATGTACGTCACATTGAGCACCTCCTATGAACAAGTGTTCAGATTTCAGAAAGTATATGTTGTAGGACCCATGTTTATTAGACATTATTTTCTTATTTTGATGCATGCTAGCACCTCCTAAAATATTGGATACTTTTTTTAACACCCTGTTTAGGTATTCACGATAAGAAAACATTATACAGGGACATCATTTTATTTTTACTTCAATTTTTATTGTACCTGCGTTTCTAAATGTACTTGACTCTCACCCCTTTCACTAATGTCCTTGTTAACGTCAGTCAAACAAACTTACGGCCGCTGTTGCTAGCAGTGAAATAAACAGTACAGAGTACAGTGTGTTTCAGAAATATGTTGCATTTTCTATACAAGAAAGAGCTTATATTATTGATGTTTATTTTCACACAGGTATCGTGGGTAGCATAACTGAATTTATCTGTGTGGACTGAGCAAAAGTGAAGATTAGAGTTACCGAAAGTACGGTACTCTATAATATGGTACGGTACTTAACATCATTATTTAAACAAGAGTTTTGTTTTACTGTTTGTAGGTATGAAGGACGATGATGGAAACTGGAATTACAATATAACCGAATGTGAACAACAGTTATTTTCACAATTTCCTGATTATACCATTACGGAATATTTTCGTAGAAGATGTTGTAGAAGATGCTAGAGAAAGGATGCAGCGAGGTCCTAATAAGTCGGTCAAGAAGTTAGCTGTAGAAATTGCGGTTTCTTACGAAAGTGCTCACAAAATTCTCAGGAATAAATTAGGGTAGTAATATGCTGAATAAAGTAGACATTACATAATGAATATAACCGCCTGAAGAGTTGAGTTTGTGAAAAAAAATTGTTATTATTCTACTGTTTTTTGATAAAATACTGTAAAAGTAATGATCAAACTGAAAATCGTAATACTGTATTTCCCTGTAACATAAATGGATACACTACTTTTCTCTCCTCCTATAGCTAGTAAAATGATTTGTTTACATATTGCACTAGTAACACCAAACTCCTGTAATGGAAGGGGGGTAACAGAGTTTCCGAGTATAGCCAGGTTAATGTTAAAAATGTTGGTAAAAATAAAATGATGTCCCTGTATTATGGAGACGGCACAAGCTTAACGAGCTGAAAAATGTGTATCAGTATGTGTTATAAAAAATTAAAGGAACAACGATGTAACTATACCACATATTACGCAATATTCTAGTTCTTCAATTTCTTCTTACGTCTCCGCTTTCTTGCGCTTCAGTGATCCTGAAGCAGCGCGTCAATCTCTGTACCAGCGAATGTTATCGATGTCGAACGTTTCATGTCTTTCTGGGCACAGATCACGTTATTGCATTTGTTACTGGTAAATGGCATGATGAAAATATCAGTCAATGACATAAAATCTGATTTGCAGCTGCGTGTATGGTGATTTTATGTCGGGCATCATTATCGGTAACATGCAGTCGGACGCATTTAAAAACTGGCTTGAAATAGTGGAATTTCAGAACATTGAGTCCTCCAAGATTATTACCCAATAATCGTTTATTTATTTTATCGGAATATATTTTATAAGTTTGTCAGTCTAATTTTGAAACCATTTATGATATCGCCACTCGTTTCGCTCTGGTTTTGTGAGGATTTCGAACCAGCGTTAGACATTCACAGACAATGGACTTTCTGATCATGTGACCATAATGGCGTAAATCAATCGCTTGTGACAACATAGTACAGACATATGACAATGGATACACAACCAGTTTATTTTGGAACAGAATTCTTTACATGAAATTGATACAGAGACGTTGAATAATCGATTTAAAAGTAGAAAAAGAGGATTGCACACCGTGTTTCATAAAGAATTGAGAGGTTATAAAAGTTTATTGCAAGTAAACTATTCAATTTACGTTAATGAAACCAGTCCAGAACGAACGAGGAACTCAAACAGTTTGTGACCGTATGTTTGGTTAAGCCGAGAGCTTACATTCCTGCCGCTAGGTCATTTTGTTTTGTTCAGCTCGTATTCTACCGCCGCGCTGCCTCTAGGCCGTCAGTCACATTGTTCTGTTCAGCTGCAGATCGTATCCTTATTGTTGTGCAAAGACTGATGCGCGTATGGAGAAATCGTTCTGCGTTTTGAAATTTCACATTAATTTCAATATGCATTTCGTAGCAAATTCGAAGACAACCCACACAGTATTGCCAAAGACATGCATCTGAAAATGACCAGAACCTAACATCGTGGCCCCCAAGATCACCGGACTTCATACCCTGTGACTTCTTTTTGTGGAGTTACATCAAAGACAGAGTATTCGTCCCACCAATGCCGCGTAATATCGCACACTTAAGGGAGCGTATCATCGTAGCGGTTGACACTATCGATAGGTCCATGTTGATGCGAGTGTGGCAAGAAATAGACTATGAAGTGGATGTGTGCCGTGTCAACCGCAATACACACATTGAACATTTCTGTGGTCTAAAAAAAACCCCCGTTTGAATTCCTCGTTCACTCTGTACTGGTTTCATTAACGTAAGTTCAGTACTCGAAGTTTACTTGCATTAAAGTTTTATGAGCCCTCAAATCTTTATAGAACACGGTGTATGTAATTAATCATGCATAGATTTACATAAAATAGTGGTATGTATATTGCGATAATTTCTAATATTAGTTTTCTATATGGAAATATCAGTATTTAAAGGTGATATGAATATAAAAATATATTAAATCTTGCTTCAGTGGTTAATTCACTCGTAAAAGTTTACTTAACAACAAAATGCCAATAACCCTGTAACAGTAAGTCGCTCACCAGTAATTATAGCATCAGGAGGTTTGATTTTTTAACCTTGGAATGAAAATTAGAGGCAATAATTTCACATCTGACATTCCCCGACAAATTAACTCATAGTTACTAAATATGAACAAAATCCGATTATTAGTTTAAGAGACAGCTTTGTCGTACATCAACGGAGATATAGTATACCCAGAACCAATTTTATAATGTTAGGATCACTGAAAACAAGTATTTCCTGGAAAATTTCCAATTCAATACTTTTGAAAAGCACAGTAATTTCCTCTTATACTTTGTATTAATGAAAAAGTAAAATTGAATAAAACATTTTGTTGCGTTATAGCTGAAATAGTGTTACTGGAAATGTAGTCTAAAGGATAGCAGATGACATGTTAGAATTTAAACATACCTGTACGCAAAAAAATAAAAGGACTTCTATTAAACCGTATTACAAGAAAATTCCCGTATTGAAATGGAAATATTTACGAATCACTTATTAAGAATAATAATAATTTTACATTGGTTTTTAAACGCTTCAAGGAAATGTACGATTAATAAAACATAAATAATAATATTAAACTGTTCACCGCTGTAGAGCAACGGTTAGTATGACTGACTGTGAAACAAGTGGCCCGGATTCAAATCTTAGTTGGGACAAGTTATCTGGTTGTTAGTTTTTCCGGGGGTTTCTCTTAACCCCTTAAGAGCAAATGCTGGGTAACATTCGACGCAGGAATAATTTCGCTGACATTATTACTTTCATTTCATTCAGACGCTAGATAACGGTCGCAGTTGATAAATCATCGTAAAATAAACTCAAATAAAAATATAATAAAGTTATTCCAGATTAATCCCTCTATTTATATACTTCCAAGGAATCACCACCTCAGAGCAACAGAAGTATATTTATAATGAGTGTTGCTTTTCTTGAATTTGTTATTGTACAAAATTCTTCTTTCAGAGACTTTCTAACAGCACGAAGTAATGAAGTAGATGAACTAACTGCTTGTACGATGTTTTTCTTTTCAAAAAATTTAACAATATCTCATTGAATTCTATTCCATGAAGAAAAATCTATGAAGGAGACAAAACTCCATATTTATACCACCTTATTAAAAATGTTATTTTACGTAGCTCCCAGGTATAGATTTGAATGAATGTGATAAATAAAGATTTCTTTTCTTATTCTGAGACTTCTATCAAAAATCGGATTAAAAGATTCAGCAGTGTTGTTATTAGGGACAAAACGACAATATCGGATTGTAACGAAATTTTGTGCGATTATTGTATCAGGCACGAGAATATAAAGAAAATTGTCTGGCCTATTTCTATAAGGAACAGTTAGGGACAAAGTTGCACTGGAAAAGAAAAAGAAACAGATGTTACTAAAATTAAACATGCTATCTTTTTATTCGGTTTTCAAATATGGCAACAATTGAATTTTTTGTGATATTGCTATATTAGCGTCACTTATAGTTAATGTTCTCTTGAATTATTATCAAAAGACATTCCAGACTTATTATACAACAAAATATGAACATAAACTCTGTTTTACTAGATTACATGAAAGAAGTAGGCCTACTGTTTTCAATCTCAAAATGAAGCCATTTGGCTCAATAATCCTTTCACTCTCGCATGTGTGCTGGTGCACTGTGCACTACCGCATCCGCTCTACATCCGTGAGCGTGGAAAGCTAAAATATATACAGGGTGATTCATGAGGATTTACCGTCCCTTATGAAGCTTTTTTCCAAAGACATTCTGAGCAAAAAATATCATATAAACATTTGTCCTAATCTCAATATTTTTAGAGTTACACTAATTTGAAATTGCTTGTAAAATATCATTATTCTTGAGTTTTTAAGGGTAAAAGAATATTACAGATAAAGGCTGAACTATTCAGGAGTATCATTTCTTTAATTAGCTGGTATTCTGAAGGTATAAATGTATTGTGAATTCCATAGTTACTTCGTACAGAATATATTTTTTTTCGATTTTTAACTACAAAATTACATTTTCTTACGCATTTATCACAACAATTGTTACAAATCACGCCACTCTTGTAAATTCTTCAAGACTGAACATTAGGATGCATAATTAAACTGTAAAGAATCAAGTTCCTAAAGTCGTATGATTTGTAACAATTTTTGTGATACGTGCGTAAGAATGATGTTATTTTTAGTTAAAAATTGAAAGACAAAATCTGTACAAAGCAACAGACAACACATTTTTAGCTTCAGAACACTAGCCAATTAAAGAAATGACACTTCTGAATAGTTCATTCTCTATTTGTAATATTCTTTTACCCTTAAAACTAAATAAAAAAGGTATTTTACAAACAACTTCAAATTAGTGTAACTTTGAAAATATTGAGATTAGGACAAATGTTTATACCATTTTTTTTTTTTTGCTCAAAATGTCTTCCAAAATACGCTACGTAACTGACGGTAAATCCTCGTGAATCAACGTGTATAGTGTGGCTTAAATATACGTACTATGTCACTAACAATTATCCACTGTATTAACATATAATAGCTGTTTGTGTACCGCAATAATTTGTAATATAGCTTTTCTATTTATAAGAGTCAGAATTTAGAAGTGATAGGCCTGTAGATATTAACATATTTTAATGCTCTATAGTGAGAGTTTTCCATCTCATTGAGATTCTGGCTGACATGTATGTCTATTATCAGGCAATACATCTCATTTGAATAAATGACACTCGGGAGGAAATTAAACGCAGAATAAATATGGGAAATGCGTGTTATTATTCGGTTGAGAAGCTCTTATCATCCAGTCTGCTGTCCAAAAATCTGAAAGTTAGAATTTATAAAACAGTTATATTACCGGTTGTTCTGTATGGTTGTGAAACTTGGACTCTCACTCTGAGAGAGGAACATAGGTTCAGGGTGTTTGAGAATAAGGTGCTTAGGAAAATATTTGGGGCTAAGCGGGATGAAGTTACAGGAGAATGGAGAAAGTTACACAACACAGAACTTCACGCATTGTATTCTTCACCTGACATAATTAGGAACATTAAATCCAGACGTTTGAGATGGGCAGGGCATGTAGCACGTATTGGCGAATCCAGAAATGCATATAGTGTGTTAGTTGGGAGACTGGAGGGAAAAAGACCTTTAGGGAGGCCGAGACGTAGATGAGAAGATAATATTAAAATGGATTTGAGGGAGGTGGGGTATGATGATAGAGACTGGATTAATCTTGCACAGGATAGGGACCGCTGGCGGGCTTATGTGAGGGCGGCAATGAACCTTCGGGTTCCTTAAAAGCCATTTGTAAGTAAGTAAGTAACATCTCACTTGACGATATGTTTCAGAGGAAGAACGTATATATCTGAAGTCTGATTAGTGTAATATGTAGCTAGTCGGCGTTGTATGCAATGGAGGAGAAAGGAACTGGCCAACCTACCCCATTATCTCCTGGCCTAGTTGCCTCATAAATGTTGCCTTCTTGGTATCGCTTGTGAGATTCAAACCTGTCTTCGGACAGTTGACTAAACAGCAAGAATGAGAGTTTAAGTAGGCTATAGTCCTAAGTTATTTATTTTTTTATTTAGACATTACTACTGTGGAATGTTTACAGTCATCTACTGGTAATGCGTTAATAGCAAGAGATTAAGCAACTAGTGACAGATACAGTGGCGTATTACTTACTAGACGAGCCTAGATAATAAAATTTATTCAAATGTACAAATTAATAAGGATTTATGTTTAGATTTCGTCAAATCTTTGAGCATCTGATGATGCCGTACAGGCGAAAACGTTCATGAATATTTTTCAAGATGTATTAGCAAATAATAAATGTGCAAATTGATAAATCATATGATTGAGCATTTGAATAAAGTTTATTATCTTGAATAGGTTTAACTGCAAAACAAAATGAATTGTAAAAATAGAAGAACCTAGGCTATGATCTAGGTTCGCGGGCGTTTTGGGGAAGCGGGGAAGCCGTTCAGCGTGACCATAAAGTAATGTGAGTTCCGAAATTGTGGGAAATTTTCCCATTTGATGAAGTAGAACTGTTGTCTTGAAATCCACTTATAGAAAGGGGACTCTTAAACTCCCTCTTCTACTATTTAAAACCATCCACACCTCCATACCTTCTTACTTAACAACTCGATTTGTTCACCTATCACTACCTCGAACCCAGATCATGTACCTTCTCTCTATTCCTCGGCCCACAACATCCTTCTACTCATCACTCATCGTCTTTCAGCATATCGATTCCATGCTTCTGGAAGTCTCCCTGATCATGTCAGAGACTGTCGGACAATATCAAATTCAAATTTAAATTAAGGAGCTTATTTTCAAAACGACCCTTGTCCATTCCCACAACTTGTGGGAAATAGCGAAAAACTTTTTTATGTCTAAAATTTCTTACTAGTTAGGCAAGAGACATTTTGAAACCGAAGAGATTGGATGCATTCAGAATCAAATGGGAGCATGAGATTCTTTGAATCCAAAGCTGGAACTAATATTTTGTCACAATTTTGCTGTGGACAGGAGTCAGTCTGATTTCAATAGTCACTTTTCACGCAAGATTTTAGTGGTTTAGAGGGCGTGCTGAAGCCAAATCATGACAGTTGGCATGATGATCAGAACTGAAAAACAGTTCTTTTTATAAATCTGGAATGTTTCCGTCTTGAACTTTCATGAGTTCCTTAACTATCCAGTTTGTATTCCATCTCAATATGATACACCCACATATATCCGCCAAAGTCTGTCTCCGTTGCCAAGCAACTTTTACTCATAAGGCATCCAATTTACCATGTTTCATATTCATGAGTGATTATAAGTTTTAAGGTTGGGGTGATATATACGTCTCTTGGTATAACACGCATGCACTGGTTGATTTTTACCGCAAGACTGAGTTTACAGAGTCTAATATTTCTACTACCTTAGTTATTTAGTTTTTAATCTCTTTGCCATGTTTACTACTAATTATTATTAACATTTTTACTTCGACATATTTCATAAACCACCGGCGCAGCTGAGATTGTTTCTACTTGTATTCGGAATCGAAACTGCCTCGGGAGTGGCTTCGAATCCCGCTTAGGCTGATTCCTTGCTTAGGTTTTTTCCGAGGTTTCCCCAACTGTAAGGCTTATGTCAGGTGACGCATATCGAAGCCTCGGATTCATATCGCCAAATATCATCTAGCTAACATGAATTTCACTGACGCTAAATAATCTCGCTGTTGATACTGCGTCTTTAAATAATAAATTTAAAAAACGATTTGATACAACTTTGCTGTTAGTTTGCACTTGTTTGATTCTGTAGAATAATTATGTCATTTGTAAATTCGGTCTTGTGTTAATAATAATAGTTATTATTTTATTAACAGTAATCTCACTAGAGATTTTGATTTATGAAGGGTTCAGAATCATAGTGGGCCAAGCGTCATTTACTAAAGCCGTAGAAAACAAGGATTAAAATGAAGTTATTACCATAATTCAATGGAAATATATAGCAAGTAGTATAAATTATACACATTCAAACTAAATGATATGTCAATCTTCATTAAACTGTGGTATTTTCTTAACTTTAACCTTGCTTTCTCCGTTTTTAATAAATGGCGCTTAGCCCACTATGGCTCTGAACCCTTTAAATTGACTATTATACGATTAGAAGAAAGTATATAAAGATTAGAAGAAATAACGTACTCTAGAGTCGACGGCAATTTGGAAGGCGGTAGTCTGCTAGCGTTTGCGTCGAGAGAGACAGATAGAGAGGGCAAGGCAGCGTACAATATTGCCACATCGTACTTCATGAGCATGTGCAATACAAATAGTGCAGGAGAGAATTTAAATTATCAAAATACAATAATGACCTAGCCGTTGATTACTGTAAGCATGACACCAAACAAACCCCCTTTCCTTCACTAACAATATTCTTTGCACAGTTCTCAATCCCACACCACATGCTTCTGCAGTCATTTCTGGCACGTTGGCAATGTTGCAGCCAGCATCAAGATGGCCGGCAGCGTTCTGCTCGTAAACGTTTTTAAAATAATTATACACCTTAAACAATATTTTTCGCACCTGTCTGTGCAATACTTGTCTTTTTACAGTCTCTTCTTCCATTTATTTATCTTACACACACACACACACACACACACACACACACACACAGTAAATGTTAGTTTTACATATTCAATGTATTGAAATACTCACACGTGACCAAACGAACTAGGGAAGCACTTGTTATAGACTGATTCCGATTGGTTCTACTGTACAAGCTTGTGACATCACATGCCAGAAATGCTACGGCGCATATAGCAGCCACCCGCCTTCCGAACTGCCGTCTAGTCTAATACAATAAAATATTAATTCACTTACTAAAATTCTATTTCACTAATGTTAGCTTCACCAAAACTTTTGAACAGAGCCGGCATTTTCAGTTGATTATGTATGTGGTAAACAAATGGCGGTCGCAAAGCTTGTTTTGTAGTACCGTAAAGAATTTACAGTTTGAAATGTTGGCAAACAAAGGAACAAATAGTAGGGAGATAATAAAAACAGAAGAAAGTATATAAAGATTGGAAGGAATAAAGTACTTTAACATTCAATGTAGAAATCTTCTCACTATTCGTGAGCTGCCACAACGGACAAAGAGTACTTAACCATATAAATGTTTACAAGTTCAGTGAACCATTAATTTTGTTTTGACAATGAAACTCCTACAAGTACATAAAATAAAATAGTAGACCTGCTTGAGTGACGTAAGGTTTGTATCAGAATGCCTAAACAGAAATCCAGAACAGATAGTAAAGAGGACTGAATTCAGAACATAGGGAAATTGTGTGTGACTTAATTGATAATGATATTTTTAGTAAATTTAATATTTGTTCCGAGTTAATTAATCTGAAACATAAGTAATCCTGTAAATGTGAATTATGTTATGAATTCATTCATACGGAGCGGACTATAAGCAGTCGCTACCGTAACTAGTCGCGCGTGTACACAAGGATTTTGTAAACACAGAGCTCTACGTACGATGCAGCGTAGCCTATAACCAATACTTTATTTCAGCCCTATTTATTAGTAACGTTTTGTGTTCCAATTCTGCATAAGTCTCTTATAAAATTATACACGATTTATTAGTAAGATCATTAATGAATATCCTTTTAGAAGTGAGGAGGAAACTACCCGGAGCCACCGTTGTAGCTCAGTCGGTTAAGGCGCTTGCCTGCCGGTCTGAAGTTGCACTCGGGCGCGGGTTCGATTCCCGCTTGAGCTGATTACCTGGTTGATTTCCCCAGCCTTAAGGTGAATGTCAGGTAATCTATGGCGAATCCTCGGTCTCATCTCGCCAAATATCATCTCGCTAACACCAATCTCATCGACGCTGAATAACCTCGTAGTTCATACGGCGTCGTGAAATAACCAACTAAAAAAAACTACCCGGAAGATTCAGTTCTTGATCATGACCACGATTACGACCATGATGATAATGATGATGTTGTTGATGATGATGTCAATAACTGAGAAATAACTTGAAAACAGTAGCTGATGAAACCTGATGGCAATTAATAAGTAGAATCGTGTTACTCGGCATTACAGTATTGTTTTCAAGCATCCTGAAGCAAACATAATACCATGTTGCTCGCAACCCCCTCCTTGTATCGACCTGGAGAAGGTCCATATTATCTGCTGAAGCTGCGGGGTGTTGGAGAGGGGCGGTAATCATCCCTCTCGCCGTGCTGCATCCACACCCTTACCTGTGCTACCTCATTTATCCCGATGATAAATAATTTCCCAATAAGGGACCGGTGTAATCCCATGAACGCCCTGGTTAGCCGTGGTACAAGATCTTCAGATTAGCATCTGCGGAGAATTGATCGTCTGGAAATATGATACTGACCAAGACGCAGAGCTACAGGTATAGCTTGTCTATCCCGATTTCAGTGAAACTCTGTTTGTTTCTCCGAATATAGAGCCTTTAATGCACCAGGGACAGAATATATATTGCAGCTTTCCAGACGCAAATAAAACCAACTCTTCTTTATTAATAACTGAATTTCCAGAACAACCTATCTTCTCGTCGTGTAATTTAGTCCAATAATCCACTCTCAAGACAAAATATTAGAGATTAAATTCGTAATTGCACTTAGATTTCAAGGATTATTCTTTTAAATTAGGGTAAAACGTATTAGTAATAAATTTCAACTCTTATTTTCGCTTTAAGTGAAGCATAGAAAAGCGTTTTATTCTGAAATGTTGATTAGAAAATTACCATATAATTACACCATTTACATCGAGCTTAGACTACCGCATTAATTACTCTAAAACACTGATATAATGGTAAACGTTTTATGAGAGAGACAGACAGACAGACAGACAGAGAGAGGGAAGTTATTTAGATATTTCCACTACCCGTCCTGCTGTGTGTAATGTATTATTGTTATTATTTCTTAGTAATATTATTTCAGATCATGGATAATAACAATATTGTTACCACCGGCGTAACTCAATCGACTAAGGTGCTTGCCTGCCGATCCAGAGTTATGCTCGGGCGTAGGTTGGATTCTGATTACCTGATTAAGTTTTTTTATCGAGGTTTTCCCCAAACGTAAAGCGAATATCAGGTAATCTATGGCGAATCCTCGACCTCATCTCGCTATCACCAATCCCATCGACGCTAAATAACCTAACAGTTGATACAGCGTTGTTAAATAACCAACTACAAAAACACATAATATTATTTATTTAATTACAATATATATAATTTTCATGTGTTGATGTTACGTTATGATTAATTTTATCCATACAGAGAGAACATAGGCAGAAGAGTACAATTTAATAGTAATATTTGACGGTGCAATCAGCGATTTGTTGTGGGAATGTTTAAGTAGTTTTGCTCCATGTTATTCCATAAGGGTTATAAAGTAATTTCTTTTGCAGTCGCCAAATGGCAGCATAATGAAATTGGTTAAATTGGTTTTCTTGAAAGTCCATTAGGCTGATCAATCTGTTATATGTGATCAGGGGTTAAACTGAACGGTTTTTTTCGATTAATATGCGGGTTAAAATTGATTACTCTAAGGTTATTAAATAAGTGTGTATTATATTTCCATAATGGTTACTGAATTCAGAACTGTTCCTTTGTTTCATACCATACCCATATCATAAATATTGAGCTACACCTACATTTCTCTAAAATAAAAAAAATATACTTTCGTCTAAATCGTTTTGTGGTTTGTTGAGTAACTGAAGTGTTAACTCGTCCAATTTTCGTATTATTTATTTTGCCTCTTGTTTTGTGTAGGATCTTTATTCCTCCTATTTTTTTTCTTTTTCTTTTTTGGTCCTCGTAAATATAACTCGATTTTTTCTTCTCAAGTTGGACTCATTTGTTTCACATAAGGAATGCACTATTTTATTTTGTTAAATTTCTTTCTGACTTTGTACTATCTACCGACCGATGCATCTTTTTCTACATGTTTTAAAACATAGGGGCCCTACACATTTTTGAGGGCGAAACTGAAGTAAAATGTTATTTAGAAGTTTCTAAATTTAATATCCTAAACAAAGAATGAGAATTAGAAAATCATTAGGCTGAAATTGTGATATTTGTAAATTCTGCATAGAATTATAGGCCTATTCCGTCATCTGGGGAAATATTACTAAATGTAAAACATTTTTCATTTTTGCCAATTTCACACAGTTGGGAATAAAAATTGGCTCAAATGTTCCATCTTTGACGGCAAAATGATAATAATGGTGGAGTTGCCATTTTAATAGATCGTTTAACGACGCTATGTCAACTAGATGATTATCCAGTATGAGTAAAATTCAAGATGGTAAGATTGTCGAGATGAGTTCAAGGATTCACTATGGGAATGTCTGATGTTTGCCTTAGAGTTTGGGAAAACCTCAGAATAAGGCCCAACCGGTAAACACTGAGGAAAATTCTAATTCACGTCTCAGAACATGAGTTAATTCTTCTCATTATTTTCCACAGTGGTGGTTACGTTGGTCACGACAAGATCTACAATCAGTCTGTATTGGACAGCAAAATGCCTTATGGCTTCGTTACCGCAGCTGACATAAGGTAATAAAACTATATATTCATAATATAACAAAGCAATATGGAAGTTACGCATCATTCCTTCTGCTGAGATTAGCATTACTCTAAGTTCATTGCAGTGTTTTACAGGACAAGTAACTAATACAAGCAACTGACGTGTTAGTTAACTCATCTAGTTTTCTTATTTATTTTCCCTCTTTTGTTTTATGCAGGATATTTATTCCTCTCATTTATTTTTCTTTCTTTGTCTTTTTTTGGCTTTATGAAATATAACTTGATTCTTTCTTCTCTAGTTCGACTCATTTATTTCAGATACTCTTTTATTTTTTAAATCGGACTTGCCGCTGTGGTAGCGTTTATATTGCAAATCCAGCAGAATTGGGTTCAGTTGACTGTTAGAAAGTGTAGATTGTCCCATTATACGGACTGGATATGTGTGTGTGTGTGTGTTCTTTGACTTATATCTTCAGCGGTGACCTTACGCCACGTTGACCACGCGATGAGGGCAGCTGGACGCATGTGTACGGTATATCTAAAATTGATTTATAGTTTTTAAACGAATAAAACTGAACATTCGAAACCACCCAAACCCTATAATTCGTGATGATGATTATCATTATTATGGTGATGCTAGTGGTTATAATGGTGGTGGTAGAGGTGTTTATCGGGAAGGCCATGGTTCATCAGTCCAAATAGGCTTTTTGTGTACATATGGCAATGAATTCCGTGCCGATAGTGCGCCCGGTTAAGTCAATTCCACCATCTCCACTCTACGATTCATCTCCAGCCATCAAATTCGTATAACATACCTCTGGTGGTGTCCCGCGCCATGGCGTCGCGGTCTAAGACATCCCGCCTAGGACTCGCGTTACGGAATGCACGCTGGTTCGAGTCCTCATGGGGGAAGAAATTTTCTCATGAAATTTCGGCCAGTGTATGGGACCG
The DNA here is from genome assembly GCF_040183065.1 of Periplaneta americana. Lineage (NCBI taxonomy): Eukaryota > Metazoa > Arthropoda > Insecta > Blattodea > Blattidae > Periplaneta > Periplaneta americana. The sequence goes on from NC_091120.1 coordinate 57,304,711, forward strand.
GTGCCCACCCAGCATCGTGATGCACTTGGGGAGCTACGATAGGTAGCGAAACCCGGTTGTGAATACCAGCTATAACGGCTGGGGGGATCATAGTGCTAACCACACGATACCTCCATCCTGGTTTGATGATCGTCCATCTCTGCTTCGGCATGTGGGCGTGAGGCCAGCAGCCGGCTGGTCGGTCTAGGCCCTTCACGGGCCGTAGCGCCACGGATTATTATTATTATTACCTCTGGTCGTTGTCTGCCGTACCTTACCGTTATGCATGTGTCGTCATATGTCTGTATGGAAAGAAATACTTGGGGACTTCGGTACCTCTTATTTTTTATATTTTTAATGCGTAATTAATAACAAAGTAGTATCAAAACCACTAGGTTTTTGCCTACGCATAAATACTTAACAAAATGAGAGGAAAGCTAAGTGGGACAAAACCACTGAATCAAAATTCAGTGGTGTCAACATCAGATGTACAATAAAGAAAAGCCAGTCAATAAACTAAAAGCCTAATGATCAATGATGGATTTAGGTGTCCTGAATTTGGTGAACTGCCGAGGATCATAACTTCCTAATGATGAGATGAGAGGATTGTCACTGGAATGAAGTTTCTGTTAGAAGTGTCTTGTAGCTTGCAGAAGATGAGTGTGCAGATAGTCAACCTGTAGATCTTCATGAACTTGTATTTTGCTTGTAAACCAGTCGCAGGCATGCATGATCCGGAGATCTCTATTTTGCGTTGTTTGTAGTGGTTTGAGGGTAGTGCGAGGTGCACAAAACCAGACACGAAAAGCATAAGTAAGAATTGGAAGAATTAACTGTCTATAGAAATTTGTCTTCAGTTTCAAACTGAGCACAGGAGATCGTAGTAAAGAATACATTTGAAAAGTGCGAGCAGTAGCTTCAACAGCAGTAGATTTGATGTGTTGTGTCCAAAGTAAGCGTTTATCAAGGATGACTCCGAGATATTTAACTTGATCAACATATTGTAGAGAGTGACCATATAATGCAATTTTGCTATCAGGTATTTTGGTGCACTTGGTGAAAATTATGGATTCGCACTTCTCAGGGTTGATTTGTATTCTCCAGCACAGAAACCATCGTTCAATGAAACTCACATGTCTTTGAATGGCAGCAATAGCTTCATGTATCTCTTATACCAGGGATGAGACGATATTAGCTCCCAATCATGGTAGAAGAGCTCGACCTTGATCACGAGCGCATAGCGCATTCACTGTAACGTAGACAACAGAGATGCACATGCACATGCAGCGAATAAAGGCAGCAATTATTACAATAACTTGCGTTACTAAATTTCTGGCTATGTAATAGGGCTAATTACTCAGTTATTTAATATACATGTACATATATAAACAAATCGCAAAGGGAAGGGTTTTAGGAACAAAAAGAGAAATAGGAAAAGTTAATTGTATGTAAACCATTTTATTGTTAAAAGCAATTATTTATTATGTAAATACTTCACTTCATTGGTTAGGAGAAACTAATAGGGTCTACCTGCTCGACGTGTGTGATCTCTAAGTACTTTTGAGTATTTGTTGAAAAAATAATAATGGCAATATTGATTGAAATAGAGTATATTGATTGTGTGATGGTGAAAATGTAGTCCTTGCTCTCCAGTCGTGATTATGTAACGAGTTTTCTTAGAGTGATTTTTGAGATGCACGTAACACGAAAAAAACAAATTGATTAAATTAAGATATTGAGAGCCATCGTAATTTTTGGGATCAATCATTTAAGGGGATATGTATGACTTAAAACTTCCACAATTTTGGCCAAAATTTGTGAAATTTAAACTATATAAACAGATCTATAATAATATCATCTGTACAAGATTTTGTGCAATTAGGTCTAATAGTTTTGAAATTATATTTTTAAGTATATTTTATATTGACGTTACTAAAAAAGCTCCTTAATCAAAGTTTTCAAACTGTTTAGTTCATATTTGCTCAAAATCTTGAAAATAGCTATTGGAATAAAAGTGAATTAGCATTTTGAGGTTAGTAATAGTATAAGTTAAAGTGCAATCAAAGATAAAATATTATTTCTAAATTAAAGAAACACGTAGTCTAATAAAAGTAAATATCCAGAAACAAGCAACAAATAAAACATCAACAATACATTTAAAATAAAGAAATAAAAGGAATCTAGATACTATCTACTGACCCAAATGTAAATTAATTTACCTTCGATGTCAATTTCGAAATGAATTTATTTCTCTCTTCTCCTGAATAATGCCTATATATATTTTTTTCATGTTGCGTCTCATACTGCCGTTTTATGTTGCTTTTTTTGCAAATGATATATATATATATATATTTTTTTTTTTTTGCGCAACAAACACTGGACTTCATCACCATGTTCGAAGCATAAATATTGTATCTTCCACTCTTCCTTGGAAGCTTTAAGCGCTTCCGATCCGTCATGATGCGCTGTGTTCTAAGATCTGTACATCCTTTAGCAATGTTTACAGGTAAAAGAGCTCCGCGCGCGCGCAGCGGGCATAAAATAGCTCTCGTCCGCAAATATTAGTCACCATCGCAAGACTGTCTTATACACATCTACTGTATGAGTTGTCTAGAATTCACCGCCACTGCCATCTACAAATCTTTGAAGAAACCACGAAGAACACCTACCTTGGTGGATGATCGAATCGGCGTTACACAAACACAAAAGGTTCCCTGTTTCTCGAGAAGACCTTCATGAAAGGGAATATATGGATATTGTTGATGGAATGACGAGGGACAACCAGAAGAACCGAGAGAAAGTCTTTCACGCCTTGGCGTTGACCCAACAGATACAATTTCGCCATCGCCGAGGTTTGAACTCAGGTCCGCGGTTGTCGTAAGCCAGTTCTCTGCCAATTGAGCTACCAAGACGGAATTAGTAGTGGTTGTGGTGGTAACTCAATTACACATAGCACGGAATTGTCTGGATTGCAATGGAAGTGATATCGTCAGACTAGCAGAGGCCAAGCTACTAAATAGAGAGGCTTTAAGAAAAAAAAAAAAGAATCTACGTATGATACGTGGCTGCTGGAATACAGTTGGTATACTCATCTCGGTTCGCAACCCACGAAACTTGGCGTACGATCTTATAAAATTTCTGAATATAAAACACCAATGATAAGAACAAACAATGTGTGCGGGTTTCATTTCAGAAGCAATATTTCGAGACATGATAAGTATTTTGGGTACGGAAATATGAATAGGGCCTTGATGATAGGAGGCGAGTCTTCGGTTTTATAGGCGCCTTAACTGTGTTCACGTCATCATAAACGACGCCCCGACTGCGGTGGTGGCAATAAGGGAAGTCGGAGAACGCCGTCTGCTATAAAACGTAATGCAAAATGCGTCCACTGACTCCTAAATATAATCTACTTTCAAAAGTTGCGCAAACGCAGGAACATTGTTAGGAAGTGTATAGTTCGAACGTAAACAAATTGTAAGAAGTGGAGGGAAAGTGTCTGTTCTATTTCATTTCGTTTGGCGACGAGTTTTGTTCTTTATTTCCTTCACATATGTAATACAGATGTAAGCAAGTATACTCTGTAGAAATAATTCAGTATGTTATACTATTTTCGTACTTATACAGAGTGTTTCTAAAGTGATGGTCTAAAATTTAGAGATGAAAAGTAACAACGAAAAGAAGGAAAAAAGTTCCAGTAAACATAGGTCTGATAATTAACAGTTCACAGGTTAATGCCATTTTGTACTGGTTGAGACAAGCTGAATAAGTACTAAATATGGTAAAGGTGCCTAATTTCGTGATACCCCTAATCCCGTGATAAAATTTCAACAGACTGCCATGGAATTGTGGTCTCTGACTTTTAAGTTTTTGAAATACCTAACAGATGCCAGGAGATGTCTTCTTTCCAGTTCTATTGACTACCCGCCTTTTGAATAGAAGCAGTCAACTGCAGAAGCTTTTGTTCAGTGAAAGGTGGTTGACCAGTAAGTTTTTCTTTCTCTTGTGACCTCTCCTGAAGAAACATTTTATATATGAGGTAAGAATTAATATAACATTATAATAATGATATATTACTCTAGATTAAAGTCATATGAATCAATTTGTATTTTTATTTAAACATTATGAAACAATAATAATGTTACAGGAGCTTTCCCATTTTCGGATTTATTTTCATATTTCTCCTTCCTGGCTCACTTGACCAGTAATGCCAAAGCTAAATTGTGAAAATTAATGTCTATGAAAGAGAATAGTTTGTGGAAGTAATAATAGAAATAAGTTACAGAAAACATCAATTTTATTATAATTATAATAAAATAATAGGGCATATGTTTAACTTAATTACTGCTGTTGTTAGGAATATAAATAATGAGAAATAATTGTGTTATAATTCAGCGAATTCAAATTTAATTTTGTATTGAAATTAACTTTTAGTTTATTTTGTTTATAATATATTAATATTTATTCCTGTAGTTACACAAGTATTTTCCATGAAATTTGTCACGTAGGCCCATTTTCTACGTTATAATTTCTTGCTTAATCCATATTAAAATAATATACCATGTCTTTAATGTGTTCTTCCAAACACACATTTGTTTTCTGAGCAGTTAACGAGGACTATTTTAGTATCACGGAATTAGGAAACCACTATCACAAAATTTGGATCCCTGTCACTGATTTAGGAGCCACTGTATAACAATGAAGAATCATATATTATATACTAAACTTGTGATGTTGTAAAAACTGTAGCTAAAGGTCCAAATAACGTCATTTAGATGTTATTTTAAAATTGTTATTACAATTTTGGCATAAATATAGGCTTTATTAAATATGTCACGGAATTAGGCAGTCTTACCCTACTAATTTCAACAAAAGCAGTGACAATTTTGTTTACGTAATTTATCAATCACGGAACAGTAAAAACTTTCATAATTTTGACTTCAACGCCACAGAAAAAGTGATTAAACATACACAATAGAAACTTTTTGTTTGAACAACAGTACAGTTGGTAGACAAACAAGATACAGTACAGTATGAACATGTTAACTGAAGAATTTTACAGCAGATGTTGAAAATACTGACCATGCACTTGAATGCATCTGTATAGTCTTCTCCTCGAAGACCCGCGAATGCGCTCGAGCAATCCTGGGTCATTTTGCTGGAAGGCATCTACAATCCAATGCTACTATTCTTCAGGTGTGGTGATGTCTGCTGTGTATACTAGGCTTTTTTGCATAACCCCATACAAAAAATCCAATAGATTTAAATCCTGTGATCTAGGTGCAAGTCCTCCTCTACCTATCCACCGTTCACCATATCGTCTGTTTAGATATCGTCTCACACATATAAGTAGAGTCTTGCGTTTGGTTACTTTGAGTTCAAGTTAGATGCACATGGGTCATACTAGCTTCGCTTGCATAAGAGGGCTCTTACTCGTCTCCCCGCTCCGTTTCGTGTGTTATATCTGTTTATTCGTGTAGGGCAGTAGAGGCACTGAACAATGAGAATGCTACTCACGTACAAAATAAACCGTCGTGTATATTTAATAACAAACAATATATTTATTTAAAGCAGCGGTGACCAAAGCGGGTGTCGTGATTACATCGTGTAATCACAGACATTCAAACGGGTACGAGGAGTTTCCTGTACACTACTGTGTGTTTCATTCACGTACTGAAGGCAAGCAGTGGCGGTATCATGTCGCTCTACAAACTCTGTCTCTACAAGCAGTAAGAGGTGGTTTTGTAAAGAATGAGAAGGAGAACTTCTTTGTTGTTCTGTTGAACAAAATGTAATATATTTACTTTGGTCAATGGTTGAATTAAGATTATATAGAAACATTAATTATTGTCACGCTGAATAATTTATTATTATTATTATTATTATTATTATTATTATTATTATTATTATTATTACTGACCCCTAAGTATGTGTTTCTATAATTCCTCTATACCTGCATGAATATTAATATTTTTAGCTCTTCTCCCTAGAAAGATAAAATTATTAGGTTTTATCTCAGTTTTAATCTTTAGGTGAGGGTAATTATTTATTAGTTATTCATTTAATAATAATATTGTAGAAAAACTGATCCAATATTATGTGCCCACGAACTGTTAAATGCCAGGAATTGACATTTCTTAAATCTTGGCCAGGAAGAGAAAGATGAGATAAATAAATAAATGTAAGGAATGCGGTTTGAAATATCTCATGCTCTAAAGCCTTTTTTATAGAACAGAAATTCCCATAAGAGTAATGATTAAAATAGCTTAAATAACTTTTCCATAAGAAGTTTTTAATTTTGAAAAACTACGATTTCTCGACCAAGTATCGAGAGAAGAATTTAGAAAATTCCTGATTATATTCAAGAAGAAGGTTAAAAAAAGAAGCAAGAAAAATCGTATACCTATTATTCACTGGCTCTTGATGACAGCAGTGACATTACTGATACAGCAAAGTTTGAGATTTTATCCGCGGGATTGGTCAAGATGTTAGTACAGAAACCACCACTGGTTGTAGTTTTGATGCTAACTACTTTTCCTCCGTCTCCTTACTTCATTGTCTGTCTGTCGCATGTAATCACTGCACTTCCAGTTTTGGTCACCGCTGATTTAAAGCCATCGTATATACAACAGAAGATTATTTTTACAATAATTATAACGAATCTACATTCTAGATAGGACGAGTTTTTTCCTTCACAATATATTTGTCAATGATTTTTCGCCTATTTACAGAATTTTGAATGTTTAAATTGCACTTTTTAAAAACAGATATATTTTATCAAAGCGAAATGAGTTTAGAAGTTAATAATATGATAATTTTTTTTAAGAATTGAAATTTAAACATTCGCAATTAAAAATGAGTTAATACTGAAATATTCGTATTCATAATATATTTCGCTCTCATGTTTCAATTTCTGTTCATTTACAAATGTTTCTAGGTTGTTTTTGTCTCTTATGTATTACCGTCCGTAATCCAGATTACAGAAATTAATTATGAATGCTAGTTGTTTTACACGTGAACATTGTAAATGGACACAGTCTATGTATGTACGCTTCTATAAATAAAATAATACATAAATAAATGGTAGACGTTACAGTAATACAATAAATAACAATAAAAACAAAATTATTTACACTGACTACTTGTTTTACAAGCCTCTATACATTACGCGTGACTGTAAACATTTTAAGTGTTACAAAAGAAAAATTTCTCCTTCTTTCTGGTAAAATAAGTTTTCTTCTTTCCTAATGAAGTGATCGCTACAAACTGTCATATTGGAACACCAATTTCCAACTGTCTGGCTTTGTTTAGTTTTGTCATAGTTCACTGAACAACAGAAGACATGATGTGTACGCTGCTCTATACTCCGTACACATTTGCGCTGATGAGCGTTGCTCGAAGGCTTTAGGTAACCAAACGCAGGACTCTACGTATAAGTAAATTAGATGAGGAAAGCGTGGCATTTATACGAAGGATGAGTGGAACAGAGAAAAATTCTCTCCGGCACCGGGATTTGAACCCGGCTTTTCAGCTCTACGTGCTGACGCTCTATCCACTAAGCCACACCGGATTCCCATCCCGATGTCGGATCGAATCGTCTCAGTTTAAGTTTCACCTCTTGGGTTCCCTCTAGTGGCTTACCCTCATGCACTACGTCATAGATGTATGACAGTAGCACAATGTACACACATGTGCAGAGGTGCACTCTTTGTGAGTGACTAAGTGGCCGGGATCCGACGGAGTAAAAACCGTCTTAAATCACTAAGTGATTATTTTTCGCATATCATATTCTTAATATTGTAGTTGTAATCCCTTGGTAGAGGGGAAGAGAAGGCCTTATGGCCTTATCTCTACCAACTTAAATAAATAAAATAAAAAATATAAAAAATCATATATTATTATGATGTACCGAAGTACTTATGATATTTCCGTGCAGAAATTCTACGTCATCATATGATGAAAGATGAGAGTGGAACAGAGAAAAATTCTCTCCGGCACCGGGATTTGAACTCGAGTTTTCGGCTCTATGTGCTGACGCTCTAAGACGGCGCTTGCTCCGTCGGATCCTGGCCACTTAGTCACTCATAACGAGTGCTCCTCTGCACATGTATGGACATTGTGCCACTGTCATACATCTATGACGCAGTGCATGAGGGTAGGCCATTAGAGGGAACCCAAGAGTTGGAACGTAAACTGAGAGGATTAGATCCGACATCGGGATGGGAATCCGGTGTGGCTTACAAGCAAACATTCTGATGGGGGCAGATAAAAAAGTTAATTTTTTTTTCTTTCACCATGTTAAAAATGTCAAAACTAGTGCTTATACAAATTTTGGTCACTCGACCGCAATTACGAGATCATCCAGAAAGTGATTTTCCCTTGGGTCCTTTACAGAAAAAAAAGCATAATTGCAGGAAAAGATTTATTGAAACAGATATAGCAATTATTGCTCTATTTTTCAACATGTTCCTCACTGGAATTGAGACATTTGCCATACCGTGGGGTCAATTTTTGTATCCTTGTATCGTAAAAGTCTGCCGCCTGGGATCCGAACCGGTATGACAAATGTCTCATTTCTGGTGGGGAATATGTTGAAAAATAGCGCAGCAATTGCTGTATCTGTTCCAATAAATCTATCCTTGAAATTGTGCTTTTTTCTATAAACTACCCAAGGGAAAATCACTTTATGGACGGTCTCGTAATTGCGGTCGAGTAGCCTAAGTTTGTATAAGCATTTGTTTTGACATTATCAGCATGGCGGAAGAAAAAAATTTAACTTTTTTATCTGCCCCCACCAGAATGTTTGCTTGTTAATGGATAGAGCGTCAGCACGTGGAGCTGAAAACCCCAGTTCAAATCCTGGTGCCGGAGAGAATTTTTCTCTATTCCACTCATCCTTCATTATAGGCCTATGATGACGGATAATTTCTGCACGAAAATATATGTACTTCGGTACATCATAATAATATATTTATACGAAGTATGAATGTTGTCTCTTTACCATATCAAGAAGTTCGGTTCACTTACGTCCCCAACTACCAAAAAAGAATGGTATTGCATACATCGTAGACTAGCTACATATTACACTATTCAGTCTTCAGATGCATACAAACAATTGTTCTTCCTCTGATACATATTGTCAAGTGAGATGTACCGTCTCTTATATTAATAGATGTAGCCTACATATCAGCCAGAACCTCAATCAGAGGACGTATCTTATGGCTTACTTCGTATTTCTCTTGCACACTTCAACTTATAAGTACATGAAAACCCAACTGGGATTTACTGACTGTTTTGGTCTCATTTTAGTATTACATCTGATATTTCAAGGAACGACTAACTTCCAGACATACATCAAGGTACGAATGTCGCGAAGGTTGTGTTAATTTGTGTTTTATGCGTCCTTTTCCAGACAGGTTTAATTACTGATGGTAGCGTCATAGCTACCTTCATTTTACAAGGAGCTTATCTATATGATGAACACTATTAAGAAACATGATTTATGATTTGATAAGGATTAAACAGAAAATTATCTTTCTCCACTTTTAATGTGCATACACATAATTTACAATTAGACATTATTATGACTGTTTTGATGCGGTAATTCATAATATAATGTCTGTCGATGACTTACTTAGATATAATGGATTATAATTTCCCGCAGGTAACATTGGTTGTAAAATGGTGATATTAAATTCGCAATCACAATAATGATAAGAGAGTCACATTCGCGAAGTAGGATATGAACATAAATTCTTTATTAAGATATCCGATATCGCCGCCTTACAGAACGATCTTAACGTTATTGAAACCTGGACGATATAAAGTAAAATGAAAATCAATATGAGTAAAAGTAAGTCAATATCCTTCTGTAGAACGCATAAAGAATTTTGTCTCAAATATCAGATGAATGGTACACCCGTGCCACAAGTGAACACTTATAAATATCTAGGTATATATTTAGGGGAGAGTTGGGTAGTATCGGACATCGGGTAATATCGGACAGTGAGTTTCTTTCATCTACCACCGGATGATAGTACCTTTATGACATGATTACGTTTCTATGATGTCGCATACAGAAACGTAACCATGTCATTCAGATATTACGACCTGGTGGTAGATGAAAGTAACACATTGTACGATATTACCCGATGTCCGATACTACCCAATTCTCCCCTAAGTAACAAACTGGGTTGAGAGGAACAAGGAAAGCCTGGAAAGCACTACATTTCTCTGTGCGTATTCTTGAGAAAGCTAACTGAAGGTAAAAAGAAATAGCGTACAAAACCCTTGTTCGCTCAGTTATGGAATATAGAGCAGTTGGTTGGGATCCGTATAGACAAAACCAAATTGATTCAATATAAAAGATCCAACGTAGGGCAGCAAAATATGTCAAAATGGGGGAGGGACATGGCGAAGAGGTAATAAAAGACTTAGGGTTGGAATTTTTCAAATTAAGGCGACAAAACATCAGACTGAGCGCATTGTTTAAGGCACAAATGGGACACAAAGCAAGGACCGACATCAGTGCTAGATTAGTGACACCATCATACTTAGGCAGGATTGATCATATTAGGAAGTTTAAATGCAGAAAACAAAGGTGGCAAAATTTTCCTTTGTTAACCGCACAATAGTAGACTGGAACAGCTTACCTGCGACAATCTTTCAGGATGGTCCTATCAAAATCAATACATTTAAGGAAAGGTTCAGAAGATTAGACTGAAAATGTAATTGTAGGTGCAGTGTAATTATCTAAGTTGTGTCAAGTGCAGGAAAGGTTAATTACCAGAATGGCATAAAAATATATTTTCCAAAGCCTCCTTAGTACTATACCATGTTACAAAAATCTGTAGATGCAGTAACTAATGTTTGCGTCATTATGACAGTTACCTTTATATAACTCTCAAAACAAATTGCACAATTGTTTTTTTTCTTTTTCAGAAAATTTCACATGATTTTGAGTACCTACATGACCCCCTTTCTATTTAAAATTTCAGAGTTTCATCCAAAATGGCGGCTTTTGAGATAGCTAAAAGCTATAATCGAATGTGTCACTCTCGTAGAGCATTTGATCTTACAAATATGGTAACACCTATAGTAATCGGAAATCAAGCATATGGAAGATATTTATAGGTTCTAGACTTTTGAGTCATCCTGTATATTTAAGATTCTGTTCCAACTTGCTTGCATAAATCGGTATAATTTAAATAATCAACGAAATTTAAGCGAGTTGTTTTCAATTTACGTCTTCATCTTTTTAAATCCCCATTTCAGCCAGTAATTACAGCTGGCAGAGCACTTGGTTCGTTTTTGCAGCGAATTATTCACTTAAACGCTGCCATTAAATTTGCATTTACTCTATCAATCACGCGCACTGACTTTGTTTATTTTTACGGGGTGGAATAATTGATGTCACTGTCTTTCTGTAAAAAAAATGCATACTTAGAAAGGCGTCGTTCTCTGAGAATGTAATTTATATAGTAGTAAGAGTCAATTTTCTATTTAAGTTTCTTAAGAAGTAACCCTTAATGCTTCAGGAGTTGGCACCATCTCGATTGTAAGAACAATTCAGACGTCGGATGTGCTACTCATGGATTAACAATGTTTGCATCGTCTTATACTCATCGCAACAAATCGTCTACTTTTCTTTGGAGCGCTTTCAAGAATTCCAGACAACTTTCATGGGACACATTGTTCCTTGAGTGCCTTCTATTCAAACCTTATTGATGTCATAGCTCAAGCATCCCTGTAACGTATTTGTATTGTATCGAGTGTTACTCGATAGAGTTGAATGCTTTTGTCCTCTTAGGTCAGAAGAATGATGCTAGACAATACTACTACTGCTACTGCCCTATGACGCTTATATTACGTCAATAGCCATGGCCTGAGGAGATTATTGCACTCTTTTTCAAGATTTCAGATTACACAGACACACATTAAGATTCCTATGATATATGATTAGCATCATTCCATTTCAGTATTATTGTAGATGGTGCTAGACCTTAGAATAAGGTTAGTAGTCCCCAAATTTTTCTTTCTCTCCCTGGAAAAAATTCTTCCCGGAATGTCCCCGGATTTAGTAATTTTGCCCAGACATCCCGGATTTTTGTTCTTAGTCAGTAATAGGGGGCGGATATTGATTACCTAAAAATCTACATAAAATGATCATTAAAATACCCTTAAACTACTGGAAAAATGACTTAAATTAAAAGAAAACGACATTTAAATATTATTCAAAGTACTCGCATCACAACTCCTTAAAAATTAGTCACCTTGTTTCAATGACTGCCCTGCAAATCTCGGAGAGAGGAGGTAACTTTCTGGAAATTGGCTAAGATAAAGGAAAAGAGCACGCAAAAAATGAAGGTTTTAAGGGAAAACTATAGATTTTAATGGGGGTTTACAGTGTGTTTCAATCGGTGGTGGTCCATGTCAGTGCCTTCACTCTCCCTCTCCTCCTCCTTTCACTTTTGTTACCAGACCTTCCAGATGAGGGAGTGCGAATGATAAAACAAATTATGGGCGAAGCGTGCATTCTTACAATCTTTGTGTTAAAAATACTGTCTACTACAGTAGATATCCCTTCCGAACCATGTTGGGGACACAACGTTCTGTCCAGGACACGGTGAAAGTTTTCCTCCTTCCAAACAAATTCTAAAGACACCCTCGTACCGACAAAAGAACAGTAGTGGTCAAAGCTCTTACTTAAACTAAGCTGTTGTCAAGCATTTTATATTATTTCCGTTGTGTGAGGTGAAACCTTCAGTGGAAAGAGGTATGGACTTTAGAGTTTGTTCCAAACTATAAAACTCAAACTTCACTGTTATTCACTTATTCAATAGGTAATTGCTACTGACCTATTTGGTTAGAAAGATATTTAACTGATCTATCGGTAAAGAAGAAAGTAAAATACATTCCAAATGATCTAAAAGTTCTTCAAAGTATTAAAAATTACAAAAAAAATGCCGAAAAATATAAAAATGTCCTATGAGTTGAAAAACGTCGAAAAATGCAAAAAATGCAATATAAGAAATTAATTTTTTTTGTTGATATTATTATATAAAGAATTTCTATATTAATTGTCATCGTCCTAATGTGAAAAATAAGATGACTTTTCATCAACTTCCGCCCCCTAGTCATTAATATGGTTTAATGATCCTTGCACGTTGTTGTGACGAATTTTACTAATGTAATTTCGCCGCTTTATCACGATATCATACTCAAAACTGAACGTGAGGACGTAACTGCAGTCGATTAGGGTTGGGACTTTACGTGTAAAAAGGTTATTTACATTACAGTAAAATACGCGTAAATAATGTGTAATTAACGTAATAAATGTAAAATACGTAAAAAAAACCTCTAAGAACTTTTATTTATACTCTTCCTTTATTCAGTTTGTGATGAAAATTTACCGTTTGAACTGCCAAAAATCTTAACATAAAACTCGAGGCTACCAATTAATGTTAAAAAATTGAGACCTTAAGAAGATTTTGCAGTTCATACCGGATAAAGTGAAAGATTTCTACACAGAACTGTACACATGGCCTACGACCAACAAAGATAGTAATGCCAGTGGAAGAGAATTAAAAAAAAAATAAGTTTATTAATGTTCTGACATACAAAAAGTCAATTCAGCCATGCTTTACAACTCTTTGATGATTAGTCATTTACCACATAAAAATTTGGAAAATTATTACATTTAATGAGTTATTATGTGGAAGCGAAGATTGAAAAAATAAGTTCATTAATGTTGTGACATACAAAAAGTCTATTCAGCCATGCTTCCCAACTCTTTGATGATTAGTCATTTACCACATAAAAATTTGGAAAATTATTACATTTAATGATTTATTATGTTCAAATCATAAAATTTACCTTAAACATCTATACTATAAAAAGGTCTTTATCACTAGAATCGTTTATTTTTAAAACCCCACAGGTGACAAAAACAAAACCTTCGAGAAATCAATAAAAACTGTTTAGTTTAATTAATTTTATTTTAATTGTCAAAATGTATTTAACAAGTGATATTAGTCGCTAATGTTAGGTTTATTCACTATTCATTGTGTTTTATAATATATATAAAGTCCCCAAAAAATTAATGCATAGTTCGTGTAAGAGGAAGCGAAAGAAAAGATGCATCAATAATCGATGTGCTGTCATAACGACAGGAAATATTCCCTGGAGGTGATTTGGATGCAATCAATTTTAGAAGTGGGGCATAGTTTCCCAACGACGTAATTACACGTGCTTACATCGTTACTTAGGGCAAAATTCTAGATAGCTTTCCATCGAGTCGGGAAAAACTCGAACGAATAATGCCTTAAGCGATCAATCTGACATAAAAATTGAATCGCAGTTGTTGTTATAAAAAGAAAATCTTTTAAATTACTGCTTTTATTTATTTCAAACCATTTCCGTACTCCACTAAAATTAATATTAAAATAATGATGAAATCCAGGAGAAGAAAGGTATAAATTTATATCACTTTCCTTGCGTTTGCTATATTAAGCTGTGTTACGTACCATGCTGATCACATGACAAATAATTTTTTTCGACCTAAAATTTTTCAAATGTTTGTTTATAATCTTCATAATTCTGAGGAAATACATGACGAGAAACCCTATACTTGAAGTAGGTGTGATGATTATACACTAATTTGTAGTTATCACAGAATCCCACATTCTTAGATTCGAGCCCTACTGACAAAAAAAACCTTCCAAAATAAGCAGGTCGAAAATTTCACTTGAGAAGTCGTGTACGAAGAGATACAGAAAGCGAAACATTAAATATAATTAATAGCTGCCTAACGAAGAAGCCTGTATGAATCGAGATCGATGGAGGAAGAGATTTCCGTTTCAATTGAAAAACCATAAAAGTCAATCAAAATTAATCGTTACGTAAAAAAACGTGGATACAGTTCTGATAAGTTTTCTCTCCTTTATCCATTGAATCAATGGTGGCCATCCCTGTATATATCTCGACCAAGCGGCATATAATTCCTCTTTCGTCTGTCTCTTACCTTTCCGTTGTAAAGCTCTCGGGCTCTCCTGAGCTCTAAAACTCGCGCTTGCGCCTATGAGCATCAGTTGACATGACTGCAATATAGTATCAGAGATGCTGTGAATACACACACAATTATTTTACTTTACATATATTTGATATTTCTTTCACCAGAAAATGTTGTTATAGTATATGAAGAATTTAAAGCGAAAAAATGGTCTCGTGGAATGAGGAAAACGCTAAGAAAGTAACCTCCCAAGATAAGGCTGTGTTACATAATCAGTGCATTAATAGGGATATATTTTTCATCAAGAAGTATAAAATGTCAGTACTTACCATTGAAAACAATTTGGACCACAAAAAACAGCAAAAAAACTCTTCTTTTAACAAAGGAAATCGGATGGTATATTCACTTACAAATTCAAAGTTATAGGCTACTCGTAGATCTCACAACTCTTCAAGTAGTTTCCAGAATATCCGCTTACGTCACTGCTAGAGCACAGTGAACAAAATCTATGTTGTTGTACACTGATGTTCAAAGATATCTTACTTGCGATTTTATGATCGTGTAAAACGAACTTTCCAACTACGGGATAAGTCAGAATTAAGAATTGACTAACATTGAAAGAGTTCCGCTAGTTCTCAATAGGTGGCACCATTATTGGGACTGTTAAAAAAGTATCATGAAAAAATGTTATGTTGATTAAGCATAAATTATTCTCATAATTGATAATGTCAGCGGTTTCCAGCTAAACTCAGTGTTGTTTTACAATCAATAGAGTGGAATGAAAAATTGAATTCTATAATGGGGGTATATTTATATGCTATTGTTGATACTGACTACTATCTTAGCCATCTATTCATAGAAGTAATAACTATAGAAAACACACTTACACGAACAAATTATCAATGACTGTCCATTAGTAGGGTCAGATGTCTTTGAACGTCAGTGTACATGTGCTGTCATTAATACTGTACTATGACATCGAAATTACATTAGTCGCTAGTATAATTTCGTGGTAAATTTAAAAATAAATATCGCGAAATTAGCCGAGTTTGCCCTATTACTTCAGTGATCTCTTAGCGAGTAGTCAGCAAATAGGCTCTAAATGGTTGACATTTTAGCGGTGGACACGTTACCTATCCTAACGACATATAAAAATAAATTAATGATTTTTGTGGAAGTAGACCAAACGTAACTGCGAAATTTTCGTTCTAATATAGGTATAAATATAGTTATGTCAGAAAATATAATCGTGGTCAGCTTGATTTTTATATGTCACAGTTGTGAATATAATTATCTTTCATATTATTTATTATTTAAAATGATTCTTTTACTCATGCAAACCTGCTACTTTGAATTTGTATTAAAAATTTGCATTTCTTTGACCTAAAAGTCACGTATGTAGACCTCCACAAGTCCACTGTAACATGCTGATATATACTTTATATTCAAAAGCGTAATGCAGAAATCTTTACCACACACTGTGCATCGGAATGGCCTCCGTTTCTTTTCGATATCCACACGTCATAATATTTTATATCAGTTCGTGAAGGCAAAAGGAGCATGTCATGGTTCTTTTGCAGGTAGCATGCCATGAAAAATTCATGCAGTAAAATATTTCCGATCGGAATCGTCCTTACTCGAATAAATTGAATCAGTGAATCACTACGCGATATAACTGAACCATTTTATTTAAATCTTAGGACAATAAACTAACTGCATGCGTGCTACAGAAAGCAAATTTGCCGCGTATCAATTCTCACTTAAGACTTGAATGACTGATTTACATAGTTATAATTCAGTTACTGTGTATGACAGTGGGTATTCTATTTTTCGTCATCAGCTCAAAGCTCATCTCGAGGAGTAAGCGGAAAGGAAACTGTAGATTGCTTTGCCGACTAAGTCATTGCTTGAATAATTTCGAGGGAAAAATTGTTCCGGGGCCGGGTATCGAACCCGGGACCTTTGGTTTAACGTACCAACGCTCTACCAACTGAGCTACCCGGGAACTCTACCCGACACCGATCCAATTCCTCCCTCTATATCCACATACCTCAAAGTGGGCTGACAACCGTCAAGCAACCAACTTCGAGTGCACACTAACTCCGTGTGACTTACATTGTGGTTTTCTGTTAACGAACAGTGACGTGTATTATGCAAATCAAGACTTCAGGTATAACTCCCTGTAAAGTTGATTTGAATAACTTTACAGGGAGTTATACTTGAAGTCTTGATTTGCAAGTCATTGCTTGTTCCTCACCAGTAGTAGGTCTAGTAAGGAATACCCTAATTCTGGAACTTGATTAGACGAGGTACAAATAGCCAATAATTTTCCTGAATCAGGTTTGTGTTACTTGTTGTAAATCTACGGTATGAGTGTTTTGGTTTTACTTGCCTTGCATATTAGACCCACTAAGAATTTTTGCCGATCATTAACTGCATTATAGTACACTATACTTCATAGATACATTCATTTTCAAATTTGCTATTAGGTAGAATCGTTATCGATCACTTCTTTACTCTGGTTGTCAAGCTCCTAACATCTCTTGGGACATCGATTCAATCATTGCAATGCGTGTTTCAACTATTTGTAAATGAAAACGGTGACCAGCAACTCAATGCCAAAGTACCGTAGGACATGCTTTCGAAACAAGTACACAGTAAGCGTTATAATTTAAGGGTAAAAAAAAATATGCTATAAGATGTATGTGCAGAGACCCGAAGTATGGTATAATATACTTGCATTTGTATCCTAACCAGAGGTCTGCATCGGACGTTTTCGCTCGAGCGCCAAGTAGTTCATAGCATAATCCGATAGGTAGCGCACATGCATGATGGGTAAAATTGCCACGAGCAATAAATCCTCGAACGGTATAAGCCGAGCGTTAGACATTCGTTCTTGTTACAGTGATGAACTGTGTAGTAACATCATAGATGTTTATCATTTCAAAACTTTGCAGTGTTTAACTAACCTCTCTATAGGTACTACAAAACTTGCTTTAAAATGTAATATAAATGTTGTAGGTAAATGTTTTTTTTCCCCCCCACACAGGAGCGATTTTCTTTTTGCCACATCTGTTCGATGTTATTGGATGTAAATGTAATTATTATAAACGGAGAACACAATCACGATAATGCAAGAACCGTATCAAATTTTCTAGTAATAATAATAATATCTAATAATTAGTGTATCAATCTTTGCGTCTGTAACAGTTGTGCAGCATGATTATTCGTTTTATTATATTTTCTATGAAGTTAGCTCTGTACTAATATTGTTATTAATCTACTGCTATATCAGTAATATTTTGTAAAACGTTTCTACATTGTCGCAGTATATAGGCGGAACACTATGTATGGATCTATCATATTATATTATATGTGGAAAAATCAAATATTGAATAATTATCAATTAGCAATAATAACTGTATATCGAAGTTTTTCAATACTATTTTATTTATAACTTCATGTTACTATTTTGGTACGTTCCATTAGACTGTTCCTTTAAACGTTTGTCATAAACGCAGAAAATAAAGCCTTATTTTTACCGTGTGAGCAAAACATATGTGTATCTTATCTGTCGCCTTCGTTACAAGATAAGACATGTCGGCGAGATGACCTTGTACTGTGCTTCTATTTATTACGAGCGTATCGCGACCGATCTTATCTCACTCGAGGGTGCGACATTCGACCGAGTTCAAGCGAGCGATTTAACTTCAATGCAGCACTCTGGTCCTAACTGTAACCTGCATAATTTTTTCAACATTATTCCTCACTTCAATGACTTTTTTGAAATGTAGAATTATATTGAACTTTAAAAATAAAACAAAAAATGTCTCAGAACTCAGGAAGATAAAAGTCTATCATCCTCAGGCAGATTCGAACGTGCAAACTTTTCACTTTATTGCTGAGCATTATAATGACTATGCCACTGGGAATGCTCACGAAGTTATTTGCTGAAAGAAAGTGTTTAATTTTTTTTCTTTAGAGTGTATATCTCAGAATTCGTTTCTTAGAATTTCTCTGTCCCTTTAGAGTTACTTTCAAAGGTAAATTTTCTAACTTCGAGCTAACATTGAATAGACACAGAGTGGGGCTCTTGTTATAAGGTTTTTTCGCCTAACTCACGAGCCATTACACTCACTATAGAGAAACGTCCATGATTTTGGCAGGAATCGAACCCACGACCTTAGCTTGCACACAGCACCAAACCACGTAGGCTACGCACTGCCGACTACATATTTCATTCCCTGTTTCTATGTATAGCCTACATTCGCCTGATCGTTAATCAATGTCCCAAAGCGACTTCATATGAAACGTTGGTTTGTTTTCTCTGTGCGACATACTGAGTATTTTCGAGATGGAGGTCTGTATGTTTAAGCCTGCGCTTGTGGATCGTTCATCTTTCCTTGCGTCTAAGTTGTCGTAAAATATGGAGTATAAATCAGAGAAACTGTAGAACATTCCATAAAAGATGCTTACAAATGTTTGAAGTTGTGTCTGAGAAGAAGTGAAATGTTACTGCTTCTCTCAGATAATTTAATTTCTTAACTTTCTGGAATTATTTTCGGAATTTCATACTTGTAGGCTGTTTATACAGGAACATAATTTTATTTTTACTTCAAGTTTTTGAATGTACTTCACTCCCACCCCTTCTACTAGTGAAGTTCCAACTGTCCTCACAGAACCAAGGTCGCATGGGCTATAGTAAGCAGTACTGAGTTAGTGAGTATAGTACGTTTCAAAAAAAGTTTGCGTTTTCTAGTGACGAAAGAGCTTTCAATATTGAATCATATTTTCGCACAGGTACTGTCGTCCGTTTGCCTACGTCGCATCCCGATATCCCCCACCTGCTTCTGCTCGCCCCTGTGTAAAGACTAGTAATATTATACAACTGTTCCGTACGTAATATTATACAACTATTAAAAATAACTTAAATAAAAGGGTCTCGTTAAGTAATGAACTGTCACGTGATTTCCTCCCTTTCTACGATCCTGCGACATAACCACTTGGACAGTAGATAGCATGTTTGAGCAATTTTATCTGTGCGGGTCGGACAGAAGTAAAGATTGAATTTACAGTACGTAAGATACTCTATTATAGAGTAGGTACAGAATTATTTCAACATGAATTACTAGTACGAAGGACGAAACTTGTAATTGGAATTAGATGCAATAGACTATATTGCGATAATATGCACAAAAGAACTGAAGCCTGTATCGAAATGAACGGTAACCATTTTAAAAAATGTGTTTAAATATCCATGTTATGATTATTTTTCAATTTAACTTCATTCTCTATATTGTACGCTAATGTGCTGTATATACTGCATAATGAAACGTTCGTATGGATAACTCGGTTCGTGTGTAAAAACACTTATTCTTAATACTGTACTGTATTCTGATTAAAGAAAAACATAATGAAAATTGCGATATTTCCTAGTTTACGTAAATGGGTGAACTACTTTTCTTACACCCTTTACCTAGTAAAGTGATTTGTTTGTATTTTACACTAGTATCATTGAACTCCAGTCGTGGAAGGGGTAGCAAACTTTATTTCCGGTTCTCAAACATTAATCCAAAGGTATAGCGAAGTTAATATTAAAAATGTTAGTAAAAATAAAGTAATGTCACTGTATTAATAGCTGTACCAAAGTACAAAACATTTGTGGAGGGTGATCAGTTTATGAATAGATAAAAAGAAATCTCTATGAGAATTATATCAGAAGTAAAAATAGTACAGACCGATTATTTAGTCCTGACAGCTCAGCGACGTGAAAGAGGGGAATTAATAGGAGTAGTGGGGAGAGCTCCGGAGTTGAGATAAGAGCGAGCGGTCGATAAAGGAATGCAGTACAGTTTAACTGTACTAGAAACATACTGCTCTACCTCACGCGCTACATCCGATCGCTCCGATGGCAAGCGAGTGATTAACCCAGACACCCCTTGGCGTAACTAAATGGACTCGCCTGACCCAGGCGTACATCTCCGGCGACTGTCAGGACTAAATAATCGTACTGTACCATTATGTATCTAAAATATAATAGTCTATATCATGATAAAACAATTTCTCTATTGACGAGCAAAAAACCAAAATAGCTAGCCTACTATTGCAAAGAGAAAAACCCATCTTGTGATTTGTCAAGTTTGCCAAATTTTCTCTCCGAAATCGGTTTTGTGATGTGTACAATATTCGAAAACCTTCAAAATATGAGTCATTAATCCTAGGTAGCTCACGTTTAAAGAAAGAGAATTCATTTTCTTTAGCACAATATGCTAATGGTTCTAGATGCGTGCCTGAAATATAAGCTGGTGTTGGTGCTGTTAAGTAGTAGACCTAAGCCCGAGTAAAATTTGAAGCTATTGCCAACTGAAGCCTAAGCCAAGTACAAAGTTTGATGCCAATTGACTCTGCTGTGGTGGTTCAATTGTGCTCCCACAAATTCGCCGAATCTCATTCTCTTGTAAGTAATTACACTAACGAATGGGGGCAATTTCGGAGCAATAAAATCACCTTTGGGTGAAGTACAACTATCGTACTATGAAAATTCTTTAAAATAAATGTTGTTGTTTTCAGTAGGTTATTTTATGACGCTTTATCAACAGCTTAGGTTATTTAGCGTCTAAATGAGATAAAGTGATAATGCAGGTGAAATGAGTCCGGGGTTCAGCACCGATAGTCACCCAGCATTTTCTCGTAATGGGTTGAGGAAAAACCCCGGAAAAACCTCAACCAGGTAACTTGCCCCGACCGGGAATCGAACCCGGGCCATCTGGTGTTTCGCGGCCAGACGTGCTAACCGTTACTCCACAGGTTTGGACTAAATGTTGGTTGTTTATTCAACTGTCCGAGGGTAGATTTGAACCTCATAAGTGACACCAATAAGGTACCACTCATGAGGCAACTATAATTAATTATAATAATATAATAGTAGCAATATTATTATTAATGGCTCTCAATCTAATTTGAGAGACATACTCTTACGTGAGATAATATAATATAATATAAATGTTAGAACTTATCCCAGAAAATCTGTGTTAAATTTTACCTCTCTGTTATGTGGAAACGTGCAATACATAATTTTATGCTATTCAGTCTGCAAATTTAAAATTTCATTACAGAAATTTATTATGTTGTAATGAAAACATTCTGCATAGATTATTATTATTATTATCATTATTATTATTATTATTATTATTATTATTATTATTATTATTATTATTATTATTAAATCAGAATAAATTTTAATAAACATAAGTGTGAGACAAGGGTGCAGCATTTCAGCTACTCTTTTTAACACTTATATTGACGACATTATTCAAAAATGAAAAACACATTTTAAATCAGGAATACAGTTAAATAGAGGAACTAATTTAAATATACTATTATATGCGGATAATCTAGTACTAATACAAAACACCGAAGATAATTTACAATATGCCTTATTCCTACTAAATAATACGAAGAGTACAATTTTAAAATCTCAATTAAAAAATCTAAAGTAATGGTATTTTGGGGAAAAGCGATGATACGGTCAAAATTGTATTAAATAATAAAATAATAGAACAGGTATCCAATTTTAATTATCTTGGTAATGAGGTGAATATAAATGAAATAAGAAAGGATATCGATACAAAATTAAATCAATTTCAAATGATTTGCGGTACAATCAATAGAACTTTGAAAAATAAAACTAGAAAGGAAACAAGAATGAAGTTTTATAAAACAATTGCTGTACCAGTTCTACTACACGGTAGTGAGACTTGGATCACCACAAAAAGATATCAAACAAGAATACAGAGCACAGAAATGAGATTCTTAAGAAGAACAAAAGGTTGCACTAAACTAGATCAAATAAAAAATGAAGATATAAGATCTGAATTAGATATATTCTCAATAAACGATAAAATAAAATAATATCGAAATAATTGGATACATGTTGAAAGAATGGACGGGATCAGAATACCGAAAGTGGCATATGAATATAGACCACAAGGAGGGAGAGACATCGGAAGACCCCAAAAGAGATGGACTTGCTATGAGATCGGAACAGGCTGTGGCCTAAACCATGAAGTGGAGAAGATTATTATTATTATTATTATTATTATTATTATTATTATTATTATTATTGTATAGATTCATGTACAAGTTTACTGTGATATAACGTTCTCGACTCTACTTCGTTGAAGAAAGAAGCCGTATTTTAGATTTTCCGTCACAAAAAAACCCGAAAAATTCATAGCCCTCAACCAGATTTTAACCTGTGATACGTGAGTTCAAAGTAAAATAACGATGATCTGTAGATCACAAAAAATATATAGCCTATAATTGAAAAATTAACTTAAGTGTTAATTATGAAATTTAGAAATGAAGTTAGGAATTTTCACTTTTGCTTTCATTTTTCGGAGAGAGTGAAGTGATTTCAAGCACGACTGTACTTAAAGATACGATCGTACATCCTCTGATTTTATTTTTCCATTCGATGAAATCACATTTCTCGGCGCAGACGTCTCTGGACTGTATAATGTGACCGCTGGATGCTCATCTTACAACGCTCACATCTTTCGCTTTCATTTTATTCTGATCGCAGAGCCTGATCTATTTATGACCTTTAATATCCGATATACTGAATATTTGATCAAAATTCTATACACTAAAACAACAGTTATTCAGATTGGTTTAGTTCGCAACCAATAAGTACAAATCGGATTATGTAAAGGACAGAGATTCAATCCATGGACGATTCTACTTGGTGCACAGAGAAATAGTAGAGAAAGCGCACTATCTTCTGATCGTCTCTAGAGCTAACACCATTTTTACCTACTCATCCGCTGCAAATCCGGTTGCTTCATTTCAGGCTTTTCTTCAAATCTCCAAAAATGTGGAAATCTCATGGATATAAGTCTGGGCTGTAAGGATAGTGTGGTAGTGTTTCCCAACGAAACCTTTGCAACTCGTTCGTATGTGATGTGATGTGACGCGACGCGATGCGATGTTAATTCCACTAGCTTACGTAGATCGTGATAACACTTCACATATCTGTATACAGTATCATCACTCTCTTGGATACATAATCTGCTTACGTTTTTTTAAACATCCGGCTATTACATATAAATGACCCTGATCACTTTTCTACCACTTCTCTCACCCCCGTTTCATCTCCCTTATTCTTCTACTTAATCTCTTCCTTTTCCATTTCTCTATCTTATTCTTACTAATCACATTTAACGAAACACTCATTTCTCTCTATTCCTTATTAATTGTTCCCAATAATGTTTACATTAAGTTAAACTCTTCCCTAGTTGTCGTCCTATTAATTCACTTGAATCACTAACGCTCACTGATCACTTATTCCAACTGATCTAATTTGTATATTTTCCGACGACCTAGTTTGTACAATTTCATTACATTTCCACTCCCACTCTATTATTGCATCACTACTCACTTATCATCACTTCCTTGCTATTACTCGTATTTTTCTCATCCTTTTTCAGTATTAGTCTCTTGTCTTACCGTCTTTTCAATCACCATCACCATATTCACTTTAACACGTCCCTGTTTTGTCACGTATGCACCTACTTCGTAAGTTATAACCTTAGTGAGTGATAAAATCCTTAGGATGGCTTATTTCTCATCATCATCATCATCATCATCATCATCATCTCATCTTCAAACAAGTATTAGGCCTGTTACTCTCCTCACAACTGATCTCGCCGTCTCTTTCTAGGTCTTCCCAGCGATCTTCTTCCTCTAGGCACATACTGTAGATATTGCAGCTTTTGTTATGCGTGTTTCAGGCACACGGTCTACATGTCGTATCCAGTTAGTTCTATAATTGTTAATCGCCTCGATTAAACTTTTCATTTTTAACTCCTTCCTTATATCTCCATTTCTCTTTTTATCCACCAAAGTGTAACCTGCCACATATCTTAAGAACTTCATTTCGCTGGCTACAATTCTACGTTCTTGATCTCTTCTTAATGTCCAACTCTCACTCCCAAAAGGAATGCTGGTAGAACCATAACTTTGTAAAATTTTAATAAAGTTTCCCTCCTCACTGTTCTGCCCAATGTTCGTCGTATAGTTCCACAAAAATGATTAAAAACCTTGATTTTAGTTTCAATCTCTGAGTTTGCCTTGTAAGTCACATTGGAGCCTAAGAATTTAAATGTATTGTTGTACAATTATATTATTTAATATAATTTTCACCCGTAATGGTTGTGATCGTACAAATGCCATAGTTTTTTTTTTCTGCTGAGATTTTCATATTAAAATCACTGGCTACTTTATTCAATCTGAAAATTGCTTTCTGTAGTTTATTTTCACTGCCACTAATTATCACTTGATCGTCTGCATAAAACAATGTAAAATTTAGTTTATTAACGGTAAAATGTTCAATCTCAGTCATTCATATTTGTATGACTTCGTCCATATGTACATTAAAAATAGTGGGTGAGAGGGGACATACTTGTCGCACTCCTGATTTATTTATACCATCTCGCGTGTACTATTCGGTATTTTAATCATTGTTTTATTGTTTTTGTAAAGGAGTAGGAGAAATAAAGTCGGACGCTCGTGTCATAGATTAAACTGATGTTTTGATTTTATTTATAGTAGCTTACAGTAACTGGGTCATTCCATACAAAATTTTAAGAATATGCCAGCGATGTTATGAATTTTTTTGGGCTTTTAATATAATACTGTTATTATGAAGTAAATAAAACTGCCAACTATGACCGCCATATCATTAATATTTTAGTCATATGGATGACTGAAAAATGGGTGGCAGTTACATGTTATCCATCATTTAAAATATTCTAGACACCCAATATGAAGTGTCATCGAAACTAAACAGACGCCATTGTAAACCTGAATAACCATGTTTTAATACCTTAAAGACTAATGCGAATAATATTAAGGCATGGTCATAAAAACACCTCATTGAAAAAAATAAATAATTTTATATTCCAATGCAACAAATTAAATTCATGCGAATTTCATTCGTATTAAAGAAAATCTTATTCCTAATCCATCTCCCAAGTTTTATTACTTTATCTCAAAAAACTAGTGAATAATTAAATTAATAAAATTATTAATTTTTGTTCCGACGGTTGAAAATCGCTTGCTATGTGTGGTTGTCGCAGCGTTCGCGAGACTTCATAACGATGAGTAATCTCAAACATCCGTCTCCCTGACCTTGATAGTGCAACATTCTGTACAACGGGAGAGCCTACCTGCTGAGCTCCTTTGTTCCGGTGCGTTATTTTTATTAAAAACTGACATGATATTTAAGTCAACATTCTGAAATTTTCACAGTGGAATCAATATACCCTAAAGAATTAAACACATGTCTTTTTCGTCTGTAAAAATGTATTGCATATTGTGTTCTATATTTTTAAATCATTTTACGGTGGGTAACTATTTAAAAAAAATATGTATTTTCTCATTTTACGGGCATTTATAAACAAGGCTGTCCTTTTTCGAAATGCATTGAAATCATTTTTCCATCTTCCTTTACATAGTAAGAAAACTTCAATGAATGAAACCGTGTTCTTTGTTAAACCAATATTTTAAATTCTGATTGCTGCCAAACTATGAAAGATTTAAATATAGTATTGCTTGAAATTCATATTTAGAACATACAAAATAACCTACTACAATATTTTTAACTTTTGAGACATCATGGTTCAAAAACATACTTTTTCACATGGAATGACCCAACTGACTTACTCAATGGCGTTTATAGCTGTGGAGTAAATCCATATCTGAGTTTTATTTCTCTTGACTTAACTTTAGGAGGAAATAATGCAATTCCCGGAATAGGCGATCGGTACGAAGTCGGGATCCCTAAGACAAAATAGAGCATTAGCGTTGAACAAACATTTATGTCATAGGCTGGATTCCATTTGCTGTTTCCGTGCATATTTGAAAACCACCCCTTAACAACGGCGTATACCACGACCGATCTTATTCATAGTGATGGCATTATAATGCTCCTGTTTAAATTCCATTAAACGTTACTGAGGGTTAGTGAGGGTTAATGAAGATTAGGATAGGTTAGTGAGGGTTACTGAAGGTTGGAGATGATTAATGTGGATTGGGACGGCTTATCATAGCAATTATGTACGACCGAGCACCCACATGATGTTTTCAGTAATTTCGCCATCTACCGCCAAGAGCGACACACACAAATAATTAGGACTGTCAAATCTTGCAAATAGAGTACTACGCACATAACTCGTAATTAAACACAATCATTAAATATAATGTTATACTTCATGCAGCCGGATAATGATATCGTAAAGAATCTCACTGGAAAGACACAAAATATATTTTCATATTCTCTTTAGAAGCGTAATGTTCACTTATAACTTCTAAATTTATGTTATGAAAGATTATTAACCACAGAATTTCAGTAGAGAATTAGAATTATGTTATATGATCTTATCGATAATTGTTTTTATTCTATATTTTTATTTTATTTATTTACTTATTTTCTCATTTATTTATTTATTTATTTATTGATGTACTTACTTATTTCTTTACTTATTTATTTACTTATTTATTTAGTATTTATTTATGATTTACTTATTTATTTACTTACCTATTTAGTTATTTATTTACTTATTTATTTATCTGCAATGCATTACAATGTTGAATGACATATAGCCATCACTCACTTATCAACATAATATAATAATCCGTGGCGCTATAGCCCGTGAAGGGCCCAGACCGACCAGCCGGATGCTGACCTCACGCCCACATGCCGAAGCAGAGGTGGACGATCATCCAACTAGAATGGAGGTATCGTGTGGTTAGCACGATGATCCCCCCAGCCGTTACATTATGTGCACAAATGAATTTTAAAATTTATTTTACATGTCTTTTAACTTAATTTATTTCCCTCATCGTTTTTCTCTTACTTTCCATAAGTATGTTCCTAAGGATTCCATTACTCAAATTTAGCTACTCTCTTTTCATAAAACTGCGTTCACTCCAATCTGTCGTGACACGTGCTAACAATATATGCTTCATAGTTTCTATTTCGCCACATAATATATATGTCGTTTTCTATATTACCTCTAAAACCTCTTAATTTCCACACTTCCAACCTAATTCAAAATGAATTCTAGCATTTCTACCATATGTTATATATGGTTCTTGACTCCATACAGTTTTAACTTTCCTATAATTTTGCAGTGAAGTTTTGTCATTCATGTAACTAAATATTTGTTGGTTTTCAATGTATTTGTAGTTACACCTTTGTCTTATAATACTCAAAACATGATTTTCTCTCCACAGTTTATTCTATATAAGTAGATATTGTATTTTAGCGTTAGCAAAAAACACGATATGTCTCTAAAATGCTTATTTTAATTTCTCATTATGAATTAATTTATTATTGATTTAAGCCACAAATTTTAAAATCAACTAAAATTCAGAATTAGTACATATTATATTTCCATGCAGGAATTCTGCGTTATCATATAATGAAGGCTCGGTGGAGCGCAATAATATGATATGCGTATATAATCACTTTGTGATTTAAGAGGGCGCTCATTCCGTCGGATCCCGGCCACTTAGTCACTCGTAATGAGTGCATCTCTGCGCATAGTGTGTTGGTCATTGTGCCACTGTCACACATCTGTGACACAGTGCATGAGGGTTGGCCACTAAAGGGAAACTAAGAGGTGGAGCTTAAACTGAGAGGATTCAATCTGGCATCGGAATTGGAATCCGGTGTGGCTTAGTGGATAGAGCGTCAGCACGTAGAGCTGAAAACCCGGATTCCAATCCTTGTGCCGGAGAGAATTTTTCTCCGCTCCACCAATCCTTCATCATAAAATTCAGAATTTCTAGACTTCCTGGTATGAAAGAAAATATCACACTCGTGCTCGAAACTAGAAATTGCCATTTCTCCCTTGTCGTTATATGAACGTCAAAGGGAAATTACTGTGATGCTGCAGAAAATACTAGATTTAGAAAATTTTCGCCAAATGTATTTTTTCTGCATCCCTAATTATTATGAAAGTGGTTTTAGGCAAGCTTCCTCCTCTGCCTATCTCTTGGCCTCTCTGTCTGTGGACAGCGATTTCTTCTAAACTGTTGGGCGAGTTTTATTCATATTTAGTACTCACGAGTGAGTTTATTCCCGAATGATGCACATTAAAATCACTCTAAAAGAAATCACAGCCTTTTCTTCGTGAAACATTTCTGCGCTTGACATTGGAGAAATCTCGTAAAAATGTCTGTTAATATGGTGACGTCTTTGATTACAGTAGGCCTTATTGAATTATGATATGTTTAAACTAAAATGGTTTCGAATCCAGGCAGTCATGATTAAAGATAATTCAAATGCATTTTAGAAGTTGTCTTTCAAGGTACTTCACCCGTAAACAATAACGACCTTACTAATAAAAACTCTTATACAGACGTTTAACTGTCTTATACAGGGACATCATTTTATTTTTATTTCAATTTTTATTATACCTGAGTTTTTGAATGTACTTCACTCTCACCCCTTCTACTAGTAAACTTCCAATCATCCTCCACACAGAACCGAGGCCGCGAATGCAGTCAAAGTGCCTTACGGTGATACTAAACAGCACTGAGTTAGTGAGTATAGTACGTTCCATAAATATATTCGCTTTTCTAAGTGACGTACAGGTACTGTCGTTCGATTGCCTACGTCGCATCCCGATTTTCCCCACCTACTTCTGCTCGCCCCTCTGTAAAGGCTAATGGCTGGAATGTCTTCGCTCTTTTCTGAAAACATTAATTTCTGTTAGGAATTGGGCGTCTACGTAAAATTATACAACTGTTTACAATAACTTAAATAAAAGGACCTCCTTCCTTTCTACGACCCTGCAACGTAACTACTTGGATGGAAAGTAGATAGCATATCTAATTAATTTTGTCTTTTCGGATCGGGCAGAAGTGAAGATTGAATTTACAGTACGTCAGGTAATCTTTTATAGATTAAGTACAGAATTATTTCCACATGAGTTATAGTACGAAGGACGAAACTGGTAATTGGAATTAGGTAATTACCCAATGAATAGCTCGTTTGTAAATCCTCCTTACTAATAATAACTACATACAGCGTGTATAACAGTACAACTGTTACTCAGCTACGTCATAGTTTCCTCATTACTTATTACGAAAGGTAATAGAATAACTGAGGTTCTCTATTGCATCCGGTAGTGTGCCGCACTAAGTATCGATAGTACAACCGAGCCTGATCGATTACAACGCTATATTTTGGTCAAATAATACAGCCACAGTAACATTATTATTTATTATTCTGTGCTCTTTGGTTGGTTCTTCTGTGGTTACAAGGGAACCATCATCATAAAATGACAATCGATACGAACAGCTGTTAGTGGGGCGGCTATTTTTTTTTTTGTATATACAACGTTTAAACATGGAGTTTTGTGTATATAACTACTGCAGAGCAATTCCCATGTTTATACATCCATAGCTTATGCAGTAATGGAATATAGAAAACAATTCATTTCATCTCTCTTTGTATCATTGCACATTTTAATATCCTCTTGGTTGACCACATTTATCATTTTTATATATTATTTTCGGCATATACAATATTTTTCCACCCTTATTGATTTGCTTTCACTGCTGTTGTCAATTTGAATGAACATAATTTCCACTAATTCTTATTCACAATTCTGACATGAATAGTTTGCTGTTTTATTTGAAAATTTGAAGAACAATATTTCAACGCAATACGTTACTCTCTATAGAAAGTAAGAATGGTGATGCACAGTACTGTTATTTTTAATCGTAACGTACACACTTTGAATTTGGTATTCCCAAGAAACTAGTTCGATTAATTAAAATGTGTCTTAGTGAAACTTACAGCAGAGTCCTTATAGGCCAGTTTCTATCTGATGCTTTTCCAATTCACTGCGGGCTAAAGCAGGGAGATGCACTATCACCTTTACTTTTTAACTTCGCTCTAGAATATGCCATTAGGAAAGTTCAGGATAACACAGAGGGTTTGGAATTGAACGGGTTACAACAGCTTCTTGTCTATGCAGATGACGTGAATATGTTAGGAGAAAATCCACAAACGATTAGGGAAAACGCGGAAATTCTACTTGATGCAAGTAAAGAGATATGGTTGGAAGTAAATCCCGAAAAGACAAAGTATATGATTATGTCTCGTGATCAGAATATTTTACGAAATGGAACTATAAAAGTTGGAGATTTATCCTTCGAAGAGGTGGAAAAATTCAAATATCTTGAAGCAACAGTAACAAATGTAAATGACACTCGGGAGGAAATTAAACGCAGAATAAATATGGGAAATGCGTGTTATTATTCGGTTGAGAAGCTTTTGTCATCTAGTCTGCTGTCAAAAAATCTGAAAGTTAGAATTTATAAAACAGTTATATTACCTGTTGTTCTGTATGGCTGTGAAACTTTGACTCTCACTTTGAGAGAGGAACAGAGATTGGCGGTTTTTGAGAATAAGGTTCTTAGGAAAATATTTGGGGCTGAGAGGGATGAAATTACAGGAGAATGGAGAAAGTTACACAACGCAGAGCTGCACGCATTGTATCCTTCACCTGACATAATTAGGAACATTAAATCTAGACGTTTGAGATGGGCAGGGCATGTAGCACGTATGGGCGAATCCAAAATGTATATAGAATGTTAGTTGGGAGGCCGGCGGGAAAAAGACCTTTGGGTAGGCCGAGACGTAGGTGGGAAGATAATATTAAAATGGATTTGAGGGAGGTGGGATATGATGGTAGGGACTGGATTAATCTTGCTCAGGATAGGGACCAATGGCGGTCTTATGTGAGGGCGGCAATGAACCTCCGGGTTCCTTAAAAGGCCGTGGCACGATCCCACGTGAAACTTTAAATCAACTTAAACAATATAAAATTTCTGATGCAACGATTAATGCCATAGGATCTCACTTGTTAAAATCATCCTTAGCTATAATTAGTAATCATTTGTACGCAACAAAATTTTTATTGTAAATGATTTCCTACATTTTCTTATCTTAATGTTTTTTTTTTTTCTTTCCAAGTGTCACAAAATTGTTTTGTTTACTTATTCTTTATGAATTGATTAGTAGGCCGATGTATCGAACCCTTATTTAGGGCGGCTTTTGTTTATACAAATTATCGTACAAACTTTAACCTTTAAATTGACAAAACTTCATTTCTCTCACTAGTTTATTAAATCGTGTCAGACTGTAAAGAAAACAATTTTATGTGTTATGCAATATTATAGTAATGTGAAATTTTAATTTTCCTACCAATTTTTTTTTCTATTGTTCTATTAAAATTATAGCATATAGCCTATTAACCTGTTGTATCCTATAGCATACATTGCCAATTTAAGGGTTAAGAACAATATGTTTATAAAACGCAGTCAGCTTTTAATGATAGATAAAAATAATCCTACATTTTTAAATATTAAGCTTGTAGAACCTTAGATTTCCATTTTTGAACTCATCTGCAAGAATTATACTTACAAATCTAACAATTCTAATATTTATGTAATTAGTTTTGTTTTCCTAGACTTTGTGACAGGTTTTTCGGAATGGAGTTCCTAGATCAAATTCCGGTAATCCCAGTGAGAAATATTTTCTGGGGATACTTCCATTTCTTCGTATATCATTCCGTTAATTCTCAGTTATCATGTCATTTCCATTGTCAACATCATCATCACATGAATTTTACGGCCTTTATAATTATAATTAAAAATATATTCCGGAAGATAGTAATTGCTTGCTTTCAGAGCAGATATTTTACATGAAAACAGACTAAAGAATAAGACAATTATTATGAAATCCTACTCTGTTTTGTCGGCATATTTTTTGTCCAAAATAACGCGGTATTATGTTATTAATATACACGGTAGTCCAAGGTCTCAAAGCATTTTTATGAAAGAACTCTCTTAATTTAACTGCTGTTTACAAGGTCTAATTACAAATATGATTTCTCTTTTCACTTTCAATATAATTCAATGTGGCAATCTTTTTTCTCTCTCTCTGCGAGGCCGGGAGGGGAACATCCCTGTGCACCGCGACCTGAGGTCTATTGTGCTGGGATGAGTTACAAGCCCACCGACCGTACCCACGCCGAACCGGCTTAGCTAATACCCTGACGACCAGTCTCGCCATTCCTCCAAGTCTGTATACCATTCTACCCCAACTGCCCTTCCACATTCCCCCTCAAACGGTCTGAGGTGTAAACCACCCCTCCCGTCTCCTGAACGATCTGAGGTGTAGACCCCCTCTCCCGTCGGGAGGGGAGTGTGTTCCGCTGCTGGGTTACCAGGTACCACACTTGACATATCCGTGAAGGCCTGCCGAGATGTGTCCCCTAGTAGGCCTACTCAAAATTAGTTCCAGCATTTCACAGTTGCTTTGTAAAATATCATGCAATATATTTTCTGCGACGACCTTAGTATTGTTAACAAGTTCGATCTTTTAGCTTAATGGTATTATTAGTCTTTATTTTGTACTCACACAACTTTGTAAAGCTTCAAGAGAAGAGTCTAGTTGTGTCAAAGTAAAAGAATGTAGATTCTGTAGTCTACTTTTTAATCTGCTTGGAAAGACTTGATTTATTTATTCTCTTACAACAACTATTATTTCTTCAACTGCTTGTATGTACATTGACTAGTTTTAAATGTTAAAACATTATTAATTATTTCATCGAAATGAAGAAGTTTTGGATCGTCCCGCATTTATCTTTATTTTTTCTCAAGTCAACATTCAATAAAACTCTGGACCTGTTGGAAAACTTTCTCATTAGTTATCACTTTGCTACGTAGGTTTTATGGATATATTGCTTTCATTACGAAACTTTGTAAATAACAATTTTAATAAAGATAGTATATCACTATTCTCACGTTATGCAGACAGTAACGTACTACTATGAAGTATGTACAGAATTACGCCCCAAAATTTCGAACAATGCAGCTAACATCTGATCTCAAAGCTATGAATGACAAGTATGCGAATAGGAAATTATGTTCATCCAATATTCGATGCGAGTAAATCAAATGAAAATCTATTTCCCGCTCTCTCTTTCTCTCTCATCCACACCCTCTCAGTCTCTCTGACTCTCACCTAACTTCTAGGAATCATTTATCTTGTTTGAAGACCCACATAACAAGTTGGTAGTCGGACCACTTCCACTTTCACACTGAAGACAAACGACGCCCCCTCCAGTACTCCATTGAGAGCAAACTTCTGAACACAAGGAACTTTTGGATAGACAAGAGATGGTCCTAGCGCTTGTCCGACCTCGCAAGTTGTATGATTAACGTCGAGTGATTGACGTACCAACCACGAACAAAGGTGCCGTTGTCTCCAAAGATGTCTGACCAACTTGTGTCACTAACATATTTCCGTAGTTATTCAGACCATTGGTTATCTCTCTTCAGAGTTCATTAACTAAACTGCCACGCCACTTCTGCAGAAAGTGAGTGGGTACACAAGGTAGCAAGATTGTTATTTTACAAACCAACGAATAACGTGTTCAATTTCCTTGCATTTCCCTTCTCAGACGTAGAAAATACATCAGACACCTCGCTTCTATGTCAGTTTAATTATAATTTATAACGTAGCTGTTAAAGTCTCAAGTTCGTCGGTGTAGGAGTTGCTTTATCCGTCTTTGTTAATTTCAAAGGTTAGAATAAGCTTCCTTACTACTCGGAGAACTTAAAGGAAAAATGCAAGGTTGAAATATTTAAGGCAAATGACATACCACTATTGACATGTGGTAGCGAATCATGGTTTTACTGTCATTGTGGTTTCAGCGTTAATATTTTGAGCTTTTTCAACAGCGATGTTTTGAGATTAGATTTCTCTGACTTTACGAAAATATGTAGACTACATTTTCTGCAATGATGCTCTTATCTTTCAAGACTGGAAATTAACCCTTATTAGCCTTAAGATCTCCAAGATAATATAGAGAATGTAAATGTGAAAGGTCTGCTTCGAGTTCTGTAATGCTTTGGTTCAAATTCGGCGAGTATGAATGAAAAATATGATGGAAAATCTTCTTGGGAAATTTCTACTTCATCTACCGTCATTATACTTTTTACTATTTCTTCATAATTAACTCACAAATCCGTGTTGCTAATGTAGAAAAATAAGAGGAAAACAGCATCGTTCCATCTTCCCAGGAACCGGACTAAACAGAATCCTTCAGACGAATGTTTTACGGGGCAAATAACATTGCCGGAGTTGGCACCGACATCTGAATCTTGATGTACAGTATGTCCATCATTTTAATTTTATTTTTGATTATCTTAATTATCATAGTCAACATCACAAATTAGTTTTTCAGACTGTCCAACTGTTTTTCCGAGTTGCAATTAAAACTCATTTGATGTATCTATGTCGACGGACATTTTTGGAACTAACTGACATTTGGTTGCCATATAAACACACTGCTGACACTCTTTTCAGGAAAGTGCACATAGGCTATATTACGAAGTGACTAATAATGATATTTTTAGGCAATCACTAGTTTAGTTTTAGGTTTAAAAACTGCTTAGTGCATTCGGATTAGAGATCCATTAACAAGATAACAATTTGAAGGTTATTCTGTTATTTCAGCCAATCATTTTCCAGAAAGAACATATTGAACAATAAAAGTATCCAGTTTATAGAGCATTATGGCTTAGCACTTAATTTGTTTATTTATTTAAACTTCGCAAAGGAGAATAAATGCTATAATATTACATTTCAATTAATAGTAGTGCCAATAGTCAACACAATAATAAGTAATCTAATTATTATTTTAAAATTATGCAAATCTGGCTTTAAGGTAGAAGCTCCCTGTGAAGCAGGCTTGAATAATTTCAAGGGAAAAACTGTTCCGGGGCCGAGTATCGATCCTGGGACCCTTCGCTTAGCGCACGAATGCTCTACCGACTGAGCTACCCTAGGAACCGTACACGACACTGTTCGTGCACTAAGCGAAGGGTCCGGGGAACCGATATCAGGCCCCGCAACAATTTTTCCCTTGAAATTATTCAAGCCTGCTTCACAGGGAGCTTCTACCTGAAAGGTTTGCATAATATATTTGTTACTGGAGGTACGTTAACAGAAAGCTACAATTTATGTCACAGAATTGTGTGCACTCAAAGTTGGGTTTCTGGCGTCTTGTCAGCCCATTTGAGTTGTGTGGATATAAAGGGAAGAATTGTGACCGTGTCGTGTATGGTTCTTGGGGTAGCTCAGTCGGTAGAACATTTGTGCGCGAAGCGAAGGGTCCCGGGATCGATACCTGGCTGCGGAACAATTTTTCCCTTGAAATTATTTTAAAATTAGTTGAAAAAACTAGTGTTATCAAATTTAGTACATATAATAGTGTCCAGCGTTTCTACAGTATTAGATTTAATGGAACTGTTGTCAAATAATCTAAGCACGAAGTTTCTTGATTTGGAGTTGGATAATCACCTGAATTGGAAGACACATATAGCATATAAGCCTATTACTTCGAAATTAAACTATACCTGTTATGTATTAATACTCGTATCTTCTATTGAAGCTATAAACACCCTTAAAATGTCTGACTTTCCATAATGTATCTTATCGGGGGTAAGGAATTGGCCAACCTACCCTATTATCTCCTACCTTAGTTGCCTCGTAAGTGGTGCCTTGTTGGTATCACTTGTGAGGTTTAGACCTGTGTTTGAGCAGTTGATTAACTTCCTGAGTCATGATATATTTGTTGTTTTATTTTGAAAGTTCAGTATAATTCTACACTTTAAAAAAATGGCATGAGGAAAAATTCCAAAAAAATTCTGCAGGCATTGTTTTAGCTCTTCTACCAATTCTTCCTTTCCTGTTCTATCGAATATTTTATTACATGTCACATGTCTTAAAATTCTCATTTTTGCAATTTAGGTTTTTTTCTGTTATCATTCTGAGTTATGAAGCGAATAATATAATTTCAACCAAAAAAATTATTTTGAGTTTCCTTACTTCTGCTGTCATTTTATTGTCTCATATAAGTAGAAATCTCTATTGCTAAACTTCGACGCTAAATAGACTTCAAAATGAAGACGTGAAAGAACATGTTATTGCAAGTAAGATAATTAAATTTCGTTTCTCAGACTGAGAGACAAGTCATATTCCTGCAAACGTGAGATAATGCTTCAGAGTCTGTCAACGAACTGTATCGCACAAAATCTCGTTATGCTGGTCACTATCGAGCGGCAGTTTAGCGCGGGGAAGCCATACCTCAGCCCTCTCGACACAATTTAATTTAGCAGGCCGTGTCACGTATCAGAAAGCCTTCGCGCCGGACAGAGTAGAAGCCTGTGAAGTGAAACTGTCCTCAGCTTATATGTCTCCAGTTTATGACACAAGAAACCAATCCGATGACTGTGGCGTGATTTTCAGAACTAGATCACAAACGTGCGGTTTCAGCACTAAAGGGAAAAATAAAGGGGATTAAAGAGTGTCTCTAATTGAAAAATCCGAAGCGTTAGATAGCTAATTAGCATCCATACTGTCATTATTCTGGAACCGAGTTGAGATTGTCGATATAGCTATAGACTATATAGGGTTCAAACTAGAGAACTACAGAATAGAGCTTACAACCGGTTTATATTCGACCGGTCAGAGAACATCCGACAAGGTAGACCTTCAACCGGTTACTCCTAATGTTTTGCAGATAGACAGAACACTGACATTTTCTGAGTACACAAACAGACTAACAACTGAAAAAAAATATTATGTCTAATTTAAAAAATAGATTGTTTGATGTAGGCTTACAAATGATTGGACACTTCAGTACACTTATCTTCAAAACTAACATATAAATGAAAAAATGGACGTCAGTAATGGCAAAGGAAATAAGTGTAGTACATAATATGTAATCTGGTGTGTAAAAAATTTAAGAATAGAATAAATTACCGGTACAATTACTTACTAAATTGAGGAGCAAATAAGTTCATATACAGTGGACTCTCCTAAGTTTGACAGAACAGAATTGAAAATTCTGACCAATAAGGGTAGTGGGTGTGGCAGGTGAAATGAATACAAATTCTTATTGGTTATCCATCAGCGAATACAGTACTGAACTTGCATTTCCTGCCCGCCCCGAGACTTGTGTATGCGCTTCTAGTACCACAGTGGGTTTCGACAGTTCCGTCTCACAAATGGCACAATTCTCAAATAGAAAAGGACGAGTTCATTAATTTAAAATCAGTTATCAATATGGATGTCCTAATCAATAAAATATTCTGTTTTCCTTTAACAAAAGTATCACTACAAGACACAGGACCAATTTCCTTTCAAATGGCAAACCCATTTCTTAGTGCCCGTATAGGGGCGTGTTTAATTCTACTACATAAGCAGTCGAACTATACGAACTTGATTTCTGTCGAACTTAAGAGCTTCCACTGTATTCCATTGTAACGTTTAAACTCAAAATGCATGCCTCTAAAATAGTAGTTGTTAATATACAGTGCCTTTTAATTACTCTAAGCAGATGCAGTATTATTTCATTAATAAATCATTTTTTTAAGAAGACAAGAGTAACATTAACAAAAAGGAAAGTAGGCGTACTCTTAAGCTCTAATGCTTGTACGTTCACGATGCATGTTGTTGCTCTTGACGATACCCAACTGCAATGTCTGGATGAATGAATGAATTCGTGAATCAATGAACCAATAAATGAATCAATCAATGAATGAACCAATCAGTGAATCAATGAATCAATCAATGAATGAATCAATGAATCGATGGATAAATGAATCAGTGAGTTGATGGATGGATGATTATTGATTGAGTGATTGAATGTAGTGAGAGAGGGAAGAATTATCAGTTAAATGGTATGCTTCAAGATGATAATCGCATCATTGCAAGGGCTCTTGGAACTGCTGCATGTCTCAATATGGTCTGCCTTTGTTGTCAAATGTCATCAACTCTTCCGTCCGTAAATTTTTTGTTTCCAAGTAATTATTTTTATGGGCCCTATACAAAAGTCTCGCATGCAAGTCATGAAGAAGCTTATAATTGTGACTGTGAAGGAACTTGTGTTTTCGGATATTGTCGTCCCGCTTCAGTTTCTTGCAACCTTCCTTTCTCACTAATTGTTCCACAATAAAAATTCTCTGAGCTACAGTGAAATTCATTTCACTTTCTTTATTTTCCGAACATTAACACTCACTCAGAAATAATGTCACAATGAACATAACACGTGAGCAATACACCCGCACTTCACCGAATTGGGCTATTGACCGCTGGCGGAATTCCCCGCCCGTAACACTTTCCCTCAACATTCGTGACCTTGTGTGCGCAGCTGGAATCTCCACCGTTCGTTGAATCTCTCAGTGTAATATAAAACATTGATAATGAGATATAGTGGTATTTAGAGTTTTGAAACACTGATAATGAGATATAGTGGTATTTAGAGTTTTGAAAAGTATCAGTTTGTTACTTTTGTAAGGAACAAACTATAATTTCCTATAAGGGATTTAGACCCACGATCTAGCTTCTTCGCAGTGTTGAAGCGGCACCTTCACCGCTGCGTACGTCACGGCATATTACCCTACCCATAATAATTAATATAAGTCTACGTAATGATGTTATCAAGATATCCAAACATTACACAAATCGTCCACCATCGTCCATGGTCTTGGTAGTTGAAATGGCGTCGTTACGCAAGCAGTTAATCATGGCTGTATGTTTATGACAATGTGATGTTTGTTCCGCCGTTCAGTGGCTTGCAGGGCACCATTAACAACGACCTGTTTGGCTAGCGTAGCTGGCTTCATCAATGTCTGCTGCAGTCCCACTGTAACCACAAATTTAATAGAAAATGAGTTATTGGCATTGAACACTACGGCACTGTAGTGCACGAATAATAAAAACAACAGCGACAAATACACCTGTAGCTGTTGTCTGTCAAAAGTCCCCTTTTATGTAGTAATTAAACGGTAAACACATCGCTCTGCTACTGTATAAACTTGTCTGTCATTCGCAGTTCAAAAATTAGTGAATTGAGATCATTTACCGCGTCTCTTTTTTTTATTTTTCTTCTTGCATAATACTCGTGAAGGTGTGACTAGACGAGGAAAAAGAAGATTGGTGAATATGATTCATTTTTAAATGATATAAGGTAGGAACGATGGTAGTGGTAACGCTTTTAACTTAAATGTGAGTGTCGATGAGATGAAATAATGTGATATACAACCGTCCATTGTAAGTTTTTTGTTTACAAGTAGTTTTATTATATATTCAGGTCCCGTACACAGGTCATGAAGAAGCTTATAAGAGTGATCGTGAAGGAACTCCTATTTCCGGATACTCTCGTCTCGCTTCAGTTTCTTGTAACCTTTCTTTCTCACTAATAATTAGGGGTTCGGGAGTAAAACATGATAAGTGACGTTTTAGTGTTTTGAAGTTGTTAGGTAGGTAAACATTTATACATACAGTAGCCTAGTTTCTGTAGTTACTAGGAAAGTAAAATATAGGGTAAACTGTACAGTGATTGACCACTTAAGCTAATGAATAATAAAACAATGAAATAGCGGAAAACAGTGGTAACTTATTGAGAGAATTTTAAAGGAATTGGGTCAAGTGAAGATTCAGAAACAAATCAAAATCAATAAACAAAAGAAAAAATAAAATTTTAATGCAAAGATAAATTAAATAAACACAAGTCCACTTTTACAGTTATTGACCGTCTACTGCACAGTTATTGACCACACGCTTATTAGTGATTGACCGTCTACTGCACAGTTATTGACCACACGCTTATTAGTGATTGACCGTCTACTGCAAAGTTATTGTATACTCATTTATTAGTGATTGAACAACACATTTTCACAATTTTCACTTTTTCCTTGTCTGTTTCGTTTCTCTTCTTCTGATCTTTTTCATTAAGAACTATTCGCCACCGGCGTAGCTCTGTCGGCAAAGGTGTTTGCCTGCCGATCCGAAGTTTCGTTCGGGCGCGGGTTCAATTCCCGCTTGCGCTGATTACCTAGTTGGGTTTTTCCGAGGTTTTGCCCAACCGTAAGGCAAATTTCAGGTAATCTATGACGAATCCTCGGCCTCATCTCGCCAAATACCATCTCGCTATCATCAATCCCATCGACGCTAAATAACCTCGTAGTTGATACAGTGTCGTTAAATAACCAAGTTAAAAAAAATAAGAAAAGAACTCTTCTCCCTGCCTTTTCTTTCATTTCTTATTCGCTTCCTTTCTTCTCTTGCCTCTTCTTCCATTTTTCTCTTTTGTGCCTTATCAGAAGCAAGTGTGTGTCATTTTTCTGATGTTATTACAAATGGCTTCACCCAGCACTGGACGAGGACCAAAGAACACTTTTCCTTCAACGGGATATTTGTTTCTGGACGCTAAGGTTGCTTTTAGGACACCAAACTTCTTGGCAGCTTCATTTAAATCAAATCCACTGCGGACAGGTTCTGTAGCGTTTCGTAAAGCTTCCCCTGTATAATGCACTTTACCTGGCTTAGGCATTATAATATAGTATCAGTCCTGTAAAAATCCCCATCATTTAACCGATAACATATATAGAATTGAAGCACATTGGTCATTATTCTAACAAATAATTTATGAACGACCAATCACTGTAGTTTGCGGACATACACTTTATAGTGATTGACCACGGGGCATTTTTATGTCATATAAAAACTTTTACAAAATAATATTCTGTGGACGGAAACCTTATACCTTTTCTCACACTGTGAGTGTAAAAACGGGCACCAGAATTTATGTATCCTTTGCAGAATAAATAAATTATTGCGTGCATTATTCTTAGCAATTATTCTAGTTACTTACACTTGTTTAAGTTCAGTTGCATTTCCAATCGATTTCAGTCCTCTCAGACAACAGACACTAACTCAGTGGGATGAACAGCGACAACTAACCACAAATAAGGTTTGTTACTAGAGGTATATGCAGCAAAAAGTGAAATCACGATCGTGGTTTATTCACAATATACTTGAAAAAAGGAACCGGTCAATCACCGTATACTGGTCAATAACTACCTAGTTTACCCTATATACTTCTGCTAGCTGTTGAGATGTTGGAAAACTAACTACTGCATTAGACGCAGAATATAAGATACCATATTATTCGCTACATATCTCATTTTTGAC
Organism: Periplaneta americana; assembly: GCF_040183065.1. Lineage (NCBI taxonomy): Eukaryota > Metazoa > Arthropoda > Insecta > Blattodea > Blattidae > Periplaneta > Periplaneta americana. The sequence goes on from NC_091120.1 coordinate 57,346,830, forward strand.
CAAAATGTCAGTTGCCATGTTTTACACCCGAGCCCCTTACCTTTTCTCCTCTTCTTTGTTGTGTTTACCTGTAAAAGTATAAATATTATTTATTTGTCTAATGGCTAGTACATGATATTTACAATCATATTGACTAAGGGAAAAGAAGATAGTGATGAACAAAACTGCGAATTAAGTAATCAAAAACATTCGGGCTCTCGCTTCCCAGTAGCGGTCGACTTCCTTGGAGGATTTCAGAGCACGACATTTTGCAAGATGTTATCTATCCATGTCTTCCCGTTGATGGCACAAAATGCAGGCTGGTGATGATAGGATGCCAAGACGATTGAGATATTTATCCAGGATGTCACGTTCAGAATTAAGGCTAAAGCTTGCAACTGCTAATCTTCTGGGTTCAGGAGGTATATCCTTCAGTAATTTTCTTCGTTGTTGGGAAATGTTTATATCCAATTCTTGTTGGTGATTATTTTTTCTAGTTGCTTGATATATTGTTTTACTGAGCTAAATGACAAAGGTTTCCGTAGGTTTATTTTGAGATTGGTACTCTTCTTAGCTAATATGTCAGCCTGTTCATTTCCATGTAGATTACAATGGATCCATTGTAACACAAATGTTTTGTCATGTTCTTTTAAAGTTGCAAGCATTTTTTGACAATTATTGATTTGTTCTGTGCAGGGGTGATCGGTTTTAAGATTGCTGCTTTTGAGTCCGAGAGGATGACGGTGTTTGTGAATTTATCCATATGGAGTAAAAGTTGATTTAAGGCAACAATGTATAGCTTCAATTTCTCTATCATAGGCAGAGAGATTGTAACCAATTGGGAGGTAGAAGCAAAAAAAGATTACTAAGGCCCAATTGTATAAAACTCCCTGACTAAAGATCAACTTTGATCGTAGATCGAAAAGTGAACCGAGTTCAGACACCTCTTCTATTGTATAAAACTTTTCTGCGATCAAATTGCCTTGGTTCAAATGCAGTCTGAGTTCGCGTGAAAAGAATTTGACAACATCGCATAAACAGGTGAAATATGTGATGCGCGGACGATGTTGTACAGGTTTGTTCAGTGTTGCCAATCTAGCGACTTTAACTCTTTTTCAACAACAATTTCTTTTAACTTTTACATTGCTTAAATAGGGATTTAGCGACCTTTTTAGCACCCCATAGTGACAAAATTTAATCTTTCTTTGTTGATAATGAGAAATCTAGCGACTTTACAGCTACTTTTTGGCGACTTTCCATACACTCTGTTGGAGACACTGGTTTCTGTTGTGCAATGTAAATAATGGCGGACAATAAGAAGAAGGTTGACTGTTCTCCAAATTGTTATCATGTTATGGTGTTTGATACTGCTAAACATAATAAAGCTTTATAAAACGACAATTTTCGATTAGTAATACAGTTAATTTAAAATGTATGATTGTACCTATCATATCCATTAATAATAATTAATGGTTGTTATAAACATAATATAATTATAGGTTATGTTATTTGATACTGCTGAACACGATAGAGCCTTATAAAATATAAGATTGTTTGTGTATTAAGGCAAGAAATTGAATATATATATATATATATACCTACCATATCTATTAATAGATCTATTAATAGTGATGGATATTTTATTTGCACAATCTGTCACTCGTATATTTCAAACAGAAAAGAAATAACTGAACTTGGATCATCTAATTTAATCGGAGAAATTTCTTCAGTCAAAGTTGACTTTAGTGTGAGACAAATTAATCTCAGATTAGACTTTATACAACACAAAATTCCAAGTTTAGCTAGAACAAGGCTCAATTTAACCTCTGATCTAAGATTAAATGGTTTATACAAACGGGCCTAAAAGTACTAGCTCCTACATTTCCTTGAGGGTGTGTTTTTGAGCCATCAGTGTAAATTCTTATCCAATAGTCTTCGGGATATCTGATGTTGACGGTTTCAAGGGCCATTTGTTTTAAATTTTCTAAAAGTATAAATAATGTAAGAAGAAAATGATTAATTTAAACGATTTGTAAAGAAGGAGCAGATATGGTGAAGATGAATAATTTACATTTACTTTTATGACGACTATGACTTTAAGGATTCTTTAAGCTGGAGTGCTGTTCGGTAGAGGTGTTGCTCTGCAAGCAGAAAGGTGCGGGTTCGATTCTCATTCGGGTCATCGATTTTCTCCACTGATCTCATTCTTTCGCCCGCACTATGAGTCTGGGATCTATTCAGTCTCTGACAGAAATGAGTACCAGGGGCATTTATTTGGTGGTAAATGCGGCGAGAATGTAGGACTGACATCCCTACTGCTAGTAATGCCAATTGTATGTATTAAATTTGGGAGCCTTAACTTTCCCTTGCTCTCTGGGCTTCCTTGGTCTGTTATAGGAGTAACTTTAACTTTACTCTTCCAGCTGCCCTTGTCTTAGGCGTCGCATCGCGTCGGTAGGATGAAATGTACTTGCTGTCTAAATATGTCAAAAGAAAGCCTGATGTGGGTTGCCTCAGACGGTAGTGTTTGAGACTCCCATTCGGGAGGTCCCGGGTTCAATCCCCGTGGCCAGCCAATCTGACTGGGGTTTTTTTATGGTTTCTCTTATTTATAAAGGCAAACACCGGATTGGAAGTTTACATACATGATTCATCACAGCCTCAGTCACCAATATCATAAATATTAATCAAAAACCTAAAATCAGATACATGAACACAAGCCATCTGCAACACACAATAGAAATAGGAACTCGACAATAACAACGGCCTACTGGTATACTCCCAGAATCCTAAACATGCTATATGATGAAGGATGGGTGGAGCTGAGAAAAATTATCTCCGGCACCGGAACTCGAAACCGGGTTTTCAGCTCAACGTGCTGACACTTTATTCACTAAGCCACACAGGATTCCAGTTCTGATGCCGGATTGAATCCTCTCAATTTTAAGTTCCACCTCTTAGTTTCCCTTTCGTGGCCAACCCTCATGCACTGTGTCACAGATGTGTGACAATGGTACAATGTCCAACACACTGTATGCAGAGGTGCACTCATTACGACTAAGTGGTGGAATCCGACGGAATGAGCGCCATCTTAAATCACTAAGTGATTATTTACGCCTATCATATGATGTACCGAAGTACATATGATAATGCAGAATTCCTGCACGGAAATATCATATGTACTTCGGTACATCATAATAATGCTATATGATGTTAAAGCGGATATAAAAAAAACCTCATGACATTAGGAAAAAAATTGGTTATTATACAGTACCGGTATGCCAATTAATTGTTAGTGGCTTTAAAACATTCTCTTTTCTTACCCTTTTAATAGTACTTTATTTTGTAATCCATTATTACTATTATTATTATTATTATTATTATTATTATTATTATTATTATTATTATTATTATTATTATTATTATTATTATTACTACTACTACTTACTTACTGCTTTTAAGGAACCCGGGGATTCATTGTCGCCCTCACATAAGCCCGCCATTGGTCCCTATCCTAAGCAAGATTAATCCAATCTCTATCATCATATCCCACCTCCCTCAAATCCATTTTAATATTATCATCCCATCTACGTCTCGGCCTCCCCAAAGGTCTTTTTCCCTCCGGCCTCCCAACTAACACTCTATATGCCTTTCTGGATTCGCCCATACGTGCTACATGCCCTGTCCATCTCAAACATCTGGATTTAATGTTCCTAATTATGTCAGGTGAAGAATACAATGCGTGCAGTTCTGCGTTGTGTAACTTTCTCCATTCTCCTGTAACTTCATCCTTCTTAGCCCCAAATATTTTCCTAAGCACCTTATTCTCAAACACCCTTAACGTATGTTCCTTTCTCAAACTGAGAGTCGAAATTATTATTATTATTATTATTATTATTATTATTATTATTATTATTACTACTACTACTATTATCATTGAAGTATTTACTATTATTCATAGATTATGTCGTTGCGTTCATTACACACACTTAAATATTACAGATAATTGCATTCATCTACCCTATTTTCATTACCTTTATATTTTTGTGTGGCTTTACTTTTGTTTATAGTGTTTTTCTCTCTCTCTCTCTTTATTTTTTGTGTAGCTTTATTTTGTATACTAGCCATACCCGTGCGCTCCGCTGCACCCGTTAGAAATAAATATAAAGTAATTACACAATTAAAATAGGACATTTGATCCAGGGAACATTCGTGTTTGATAGAAGGATAAATCGTTTAATATGTTACTTAATTTAAATTGCATCCAAATAATTAAAATGCGATAATTTTGGTCCAGAGACCACTCATTGGTGCAATGACAATTCCTTTAACATGTTTCTAATTTTTATTACATGCAACCATAGTTTAATGAACATTGACATCATTTAGATTTAATGTGTATACTTTATTTTACTTGTTATAGGTTTCCATTGAATTATGGTAATAACTTAATTTTAACCCTTGTTTTCTACGTATTCAGCAAATGGCGTTTGACCCACTATAGTTCTGAACCCTTCAAATAACTTAAATTGTTATATAATATTGCATTACATATATATTATATTATATTATATTATATTGTATTGTATTGTATTGTATTGTATTGTATTGTATTATATTATATTATATTATATTATATCAGAAGTTACTGTAATAACATTATAGCATTATGTCCATCTAGAGAAACTACACTTTCCAATGGTGAAATAATAATTAATTTACAAATCGGTTAATTTAGCTTCCGATATTACTTCATACAAACACAGAAACATTCTCTGTAGGCTATCTTTCACAGCTTTCGATTGTTGCTGTCCAAGGCCCCTTATAGACGAAGTCATTTGTTTTTTATTTCAATACACCGCCTTAGATGGCAGTTATTTTAATTTTAAAACTCATTTATCTAATTAAATATCAGTCCTATCAAAATTTTTCAAGGAATAAAACTTATCGAAAATTATTTTAAAGAAACTTTTGGTATGTAACATTTTTCATAAAAATCAATAATAAGCGAGATATTTCGATTTATTTAATTCAGGCCCCCTTATAACCACCCTTTTAAATAATGTATTTTGAATGCCATATAGCCTAAAATCTAAGTTACAACGAACATAATTTATATTCCAATTTTCATCGACATCCGTTCATCCATTATCGCGTGAAAAGGTAACAAACATATAGACAGACAGTCAGACAGACAGACAGACAGACATACAAACAAAAATTTCAAAAAAGCGATTTTCGGTTTCAGGGTGGTTAATTATATATGTTAGGACCAATTATTTTTGGAAAATCGAAAATTGCCAGAAATATTTCGGCTACAGATTTATTATTAGTATAGATAGTGTATTTTTTTCTGTTTATTTCTATTATTGTATTTGTATTCCTGGTGTTGTGGAAGAGAAGGCCTGATGGCCTTAACTACACCCGAATAAATAAATAAATAAATAAATAAATAAATAATAATAGTACCTTAGTTCCTATATACAGTAGACATTATTACGTTACATAGATATTCCCTTAAATCTCCCGTCACTTTTTATGGTGTAGATTATGGTGATAATGATGATAATGAAGAACTTATTTTAAACGAGTCTAAAATAAAATTGATTCTCTCGTCGGTACGACAGTTTCAAAATGAATCCTGCGCCCATAAGTGGATATCTAGTTACTCAGTACCGGGGCTGTCGTCATGAAGAGAATGCTCTTTTCTGAGATCTACGCTTCTGAATAAACAACTGCTTCTGTCTGTTCCTCACATCGATTGTTATTTGGCACTCGGCTCTGTCTACGTAATGCATCCTTTCGAATCGTCGGCTTACGCTAAGTCCTCAAAAGTTGCCTCAAACAAAATGGGATTCAAACTTTTCGTATTTCACTAGAAACCACTTAGAGCTGGAAAGACGGTAGAGTTGTCCCAGGTGACTGCGTCAAACCCACGCCGAATCTTCATGATCGGATATCTTATATTGTTCACTATCTTATAGGGTCTACGTTCTTAAGATATTTAACGACACTTCTCATAAAATAGTAGCAGTTTTATTTAATGAGAAAAACACTTTATGCTTTGAATACTTTAATAATAACAGTAAACTCAAATTGAAGTGAAAATTAAAAAGGAGTCGTAATAAAACATTTTTTTAAAAATCTAGCACTTGATAACTAACCAATCTATGGGAGAGAAAGAAGGGAAAATAATAATCTAAAAGGTACACGAGTGCAAGGGTTTTAGAATTCATCTTAAAGTTTTTGTGAGCTCCTACTCTAAAAGTCACCTGTCTCAATCGATCTCACCGTCACCTAAGGAACGTGAGTAAATACTGCAAGAGAAAAAGTGGAAAAAATAACCAAAATCTTAGCAAAAATGTTAAAGAGAATAGCCAGTTAGGAGGACGGATGAGAAATAACATTATGTTACTGAATTGCCTATAACTTTCACATTTTTGACGTAGGACCTTGAAATTTGAAATTTTAATTTAAACAGGTTTTATTTACCTTCACTTTTATTCTGAATTTTATGAATAGGCCTAATAGTTTCTAGTATTCAAATTTTTCGTTTTAAAAATTGAAAAATGATGTATCTTTTTCTAAGAATTTGGTAAACCAATAAACGTAGAACTTTATGCCTAAAGTAACATTTCCCTGCAACCAAATATTTTATTTAGGCTTTATATTATTAAAAAAGATTAGGTATGAAACACATTTTTTTCTAAGTTTTGTGATGTACAAAACTCACAAATATTAACAAATCAAAATTTTATTGCAGGGAATTATAGATAATACAATTTTAAACTTGTGTGCAAAATTTCATATTTTTACTCCTAATGGTTGCAGAGAAAAAGGTAGATAAGCATTGAAAAATGTAAGTTACGGAGAACGACGTTTAAAGTTATAGTATTAATGTTATTTACTATCTCACATTATACAGTGCACTCAATGTTTTCCATATCCATAAGGAAATAGTAACCCACAGCCTTTCTATCACTGGTCAGATATTTTGCCTGTCTGAATTCCAAGAAAATGTCTATAGAGTAACAAAGAAACTCCTCACATTGCACATTGCGCCGCGCTGTGGTATTTACATTTTGAAAACCATTTAGGTCCTTCAGGCAAATAAATATTTCAGTATTTAATACAGAAAAAATATATCATTTATTAAAGCACTAAAAAAATTTCATTTTTGTCACAATTTCGCGTCTGTTTACCCTTAAGTGCAGCTACAAACTGTTTACACCAGTCACTTCCAACTGGCCAACCTGTGACGTCGGAGCGTGTTTCCCCTCTAGGAGCAGATTTTGTAGAGCACGTGAGGGAGGGTGATGTTTTGCTCCGATATTTAAACATCTCCATCCCTTCCACTGCCACTCCTCCTACTTTGCTCTTTCACCTATGCTTCCTCTCTCGAAGAGCACGAGAGCAGAGATATGTGACGTCACAGTGCCAGCAGTTGGAAATGACTGGTCTACACAGTAACAACCACTGCTTCCTACGACAGCCACCGTCCAATCGTCAAGCCGAGGGAGCAAAGAAGCACCTCTAAAGTTAAGTCTTAGAGCTATTTGTTTATGAAGAAGACAATGGTGATAGCGATAGTGATGAGAAGATGAAGGTAACGAAGTGATGAAAATGAGTATACAAGTGATTATGTGATTTAATTGAATGTTGTAAATTGAAAGTACAAAGAAATTACTAGTATGAAGATTGAAACTCAAAGGTTATTATGTACTATATAAATTTAAAAACTTGATTCTGGGATAGTGCTATAGTACCAGAACGTCTGTGAAGTTGACCTAGAAAGAGAAGCTATAATATCGCATCTACAGAGTTCTATGCAGACTTCAGTCTCTACCTAACAAAACTAGTTGGCGGGCACGTTTATCTTCTTTATTTTTCTTCGGACAACCATGATCTTCGTCTGTTTTGCATTTATCTTCATCCCATACTGCTCACAACTGTAATTTAGCTCCACTAATATTTCCCTTAGTATCGTCTCTTCTTCTGCTAACAACGCTATATCTGATCTTATGCACTTTATTCTTCTTCCTCATTCTATCACTGCTCCCATGTTATGAAAACAGTTTTTTACTAAATTCTCCAAGTAGATGTTGAACAGAGCAGATGATAAAGGGCATCCTTGTACTCCTCTCCTTATTTCACTTTGTGCAGACATTTCTTCTCCTATCCCGACTTTGACTCGTTGTTTCACAATAGCCTATATAAAGATTACCCCTATTTCACTTCCTTCAGACGTTTCTTCTCCTATTCTGACTTTGATTCTTTTCATATAACAGCCTCCTCTCTTTCCAATCCCCACCTATTTTCTTTAGAATCCGCATCACTTTATTCCAATCCACTCTTTCAAACGCCCTTTCTAGGTCCACAAATAAGCCTACTATGTACACTTGTTTATTCTTCTCGAGGCATGTTTTGCCCATATATTAAGTAAATAATAATAATAATAATAATAATAATAATAATAATAATAATAATAATAATAATAATAATAATTCTTTATTTATACTGGCAGAGTTAAGGCCATAGGGCCTTCTCTTACACTCTACCAGGTCACAAAGTATTCAAGCAGTTAAAATTTAACAAAAAAGTTACAGAACAGAAATACTAACATATTACAAAGAGAAATAATAATAGCATAATAAAATCGACACTAAACAACATGAAAATAATACCATAATAGAAAAAAAGAAAGTAAGATACATTGAACTATATAGCAAAAGCAACTCATTTAGCACAAATAGTTAATATGGAAAACGTAAGGAAGAATATAACAAAATAGAATATAATAAAATAATAAAAAAGAAAAAAAAAGAAAGAAAATTAAATAAAATTCACAATAAAAGGCTATGATAATAAGTTCGTCAGCTGATAAAGGGAACAAAAAGGGGAAAGGAAGGAAAAGAAATATATAGCCTATATTTTTACATAACTATCGCAGAGAAAAGGGCTATAAATGTTAATACTTACCAAAATAAATAAATTTAACTATATAAGAGAAATATTACAAGGCACACTTAAACAAAACAAAAAGCAAGACAAGTTTCAATACAAAATCTTAATAAATCTATGGCAATACCAATTATTACATGGATCAGAAAATAAATATGGATGCTGACAATAAGGCATAGGAGGAGAAGAAGAAGAAGAAGAAGAAGAAGAAGAAGAAGAAGAAGAAGAAGAAGAAGAAATTAGATGTACTGCGACACGAACCCCTTCTTGTCTCGAGGATTGCCGCAGGAGTGGATACCGTGTACAGCGTTGCCAACCGACACAATTTACCTTCAATTCAACACGTTAAATGCAGTACTTGAACCTTACCTGCAGTGCATACACCGCGTTCGGAATGTTGCTGCGAGACGAGAATGCTTGCCACACAAATGCGTCGCATTCACCCTTGATTACCTCATTATTTTGCTCATTGTAGCGGGGGCAGGCTGGAATTTGCATGGGACACGGCTTCATTGTCTGCACATATTACACATATTATTAATATGTCTGCTGCAAATTTGTACATGTTGTTAGTTTCGTTCCTGGAATCCATATTTATAAACTTCGAGCTCTATTTGCTACAGTTCTCTAATTGAAACAACACAATTATACTGTGTATTTAATTCCGTTTTTTAAGCTTCTCTAATAGTTAGTCATATCTTAACGGTTTTGGAGATGCATTTTGATTACCAGCCAAAACTTAAATTTTTATTTAGATTAAAGTACTGGCATTTTCAACCATGCATCAGCCGACGTTTGAGGAACACTATGGAATGAGAGTGGAATTTAGATAGGACCAGTGATGTCGATTTTATTTTTTTTTTAACTATTGTGAATGCTCACATTTAAATATGTTTATTTTAACATTATTTCCGTTCTCGTTCTCGTTCCCGGTTTATTTTGAACCAGCCTTAACACTTCCTCGATTCTGTTACAATGCACTTACCACCCTTGTATTGCTATATAGGCTACTATTTCGGTCCCAATTATGCTTCGAATGGATTACAACATCCCTCTTGCTCTTAAAATTAACGGACTACCTCACTGCATTTTCTGTAACATTTTTGTATTATGAATGAATTAAACGGGTTACATCAGCTTCATGTCTATGTGGTTTACGTGAATATGTTAGGAGAAAATCCACAAACTATTAGGAAAAACACGGGAATTTTACTTCAAACAAGTAAAGCGATAGGTTTGGAAGTAAATCTCGAAAAGACAAAGTACATTATATATATCTCGTGACTAGAATATTGTACGAAATGGAAATATAAAAATTGGAAATTTATACTTCGAAGAAGTGGAAGAATTCAAATATCTTGGAACAACAGTAACAAATATAAATGATACTCGGGAGGAAATTAAACGCAGAATAAATATGGGAAATGCGTGTTATTATTCGGTTGAGAAGCTTTTGTTATCTAGTCTGCTGTCAAAAAATCTTAAAGTTAGAATTTATAAAATAGTTATATTACCGGTTGTTCTGTATGATTGTGAAACTTTGACTGTCACTTTGAGAGAGGAACAGAGATTAAGGTGTTTGAGAATAAGGTTCTTAGGAAAATATTTGGGGCTAAGAGGGATGAAGTTACAGGAGAATGAAGAAAGTTACACAACGTAGAACTGCACGCATTGTATTCTTCACCTGACATAATTAGGAACATTAAATCCAGACATTTTAGATTGGCAGGGCATGTAGTACGTATGGGCGAATCCAGAAATAGAGTGTTAGTTGAGAGGCCGGAGGGAAAAAGACCTTTGGGGAGACCGAGACGTAGATGGGAGGATAATATTAAAATGGATTTGAGGGAGGTGGGTTATTTTGATAGAGACTGGATTAATCTTGCTTAGGATAGGGACCGATTTCGGGCTTATGTGATGGCGGCAATGAACCTCCGGGTTCCTTAAAAGCCATAAATAATTTAGTGAGTAAGAATTGTTTATAAACCTACGAATATATTTAAGTACAAATGGTAAGGTCGCTGGGTAACTCAATTGGCAGAATAAATGACTACGGGCTGAAAGGTCCAGGGTTTAATTCCAGATAGTGGCGAGAGCAAAACTTCCATAATGACCTCCTGTCAAATTAAGTACCGAGTCTTTCCTGAGGTTAAAATGCGATCGAAGCGTGTTGTCGGACACAGCACCTCCTTTCAGTGCCAAGGTGACAGAACATGAAGCTCTACTTTCATGCCTCCCATGCTCCGCCATATTGTGTAAAGGGGATACAAATAATATTAAACCAACTCTCTTTATCATAAATTTTATTCTGTATACGTAGGCCTAAAGATCTGAACACGAGTTCCGGCCTCGAGAGTCACTAGAATACGATGAGATTTCTTTCTTTAAAAATTTACGTAAATTTCCATCTCTCTTGAATTTAATCGTGGAAAATATTTGCGTGCAATAATTCATTTTAATACGTCGCAATAAATTGAAGTCAGCTGGCAGTAGTTCTTAGTGAAATGTACTTAAAATGATTAAATGACTTTCGTGAAGTGACTCTACAAGCAAGATTACACCTGACGCATTGGTACAATGGGAACTACTTTCATTGTGAGACTAAGAGATTTTCCTTTCGGTTTGAGTGTGTCGGATTTAGAAGAAAAATGACAAATGATGTTTCCTTTAAAGCCTGACGTATCCATTTAATAAATAGACTTCAGATTGAGCACTTAAGAATTCTTTCCACAAGCAATTTCTTTTCCCGCCCTCCATTACATTTGTATACCTTTAGTGTTTATGTACGGAAGTGAATAGTTACACATTCTTCACAAAACATAACTAACGCCCCTGTAATGGAAGCCTTTTGCGACGTACAGAACACCTTTACGGCTTCCAACAGAACGAAGGGTATGTGTAGCAAGAGGAAAAAAGAGGAAAAGGGTAAATGCTAGGAACAGAGCAACAAAAATGATTTGCGAGTTGTGAAACGTTGGAATTTTTATAGCACTTTTACACGAAATAATCTTGTGACGTTTTACTTTCCATTACTGCGTGAATATGGCGTTGCACCCTCCAAACTGTTATGAGCACTTTCCACTAAGAGCAAAGTTTTATTAAAAATAAACATATGTTACGGAAGCTTCTGTGTTGAAATGTATGATTAATCTAATGGTTTTAACTAATAATAATGCGGGAAAGTAGAGGTTTCTGCATACTTTGTGAGAAGACGTACACGTGTGCAAGCAAGTCGATTGGCATTTATTATTTTAATTCCTGCAATAATTAATTAATTAATTCATCAACATTATCGAATAATTGTTTCATCAACATGAAGCAAATGCAGTTAGGCTACATGAAAAAGTGGCATAAGTCAGTTTCTACAAACATTTGTTTATTAATTTATTGACAACTTACGGAACATCTGTTCGCTTGGGAAAAGAGACATAAGTATTTCTCCCATTAAAATAATTCATACAGAAGGAAATCAAATGAATAAACCAGTTTGAGACAGTTTTTTTTTTTCCTTCTTTTGTAAAGTTAACAGTTTTGATTTGTGCCACTTTTCCCGAGCACTACAGATTTGTTACTACATATTTCATTAGCCATTTAATTCATACAAGGATCTGAATGTTTTGTGTGCAGTTTCCATTGCTAATAATAGGCTACACGAAACTAATTCAAATGCAGTAGTTTATATAGCAGTTTCAATTATACTTTCTAAATGAAATAGAACGTGAGTCGGAGAAAAAAGTTCAGAATAATAGAGAACATACGTAACTGAAATAATGTTTTCAGGAATTAATATTATTTAAATAGAAGTTAAAGAAAAAGTACAACTGAAAAGTATAGCCTATGGGTAAAACAGTCAAAGTCGAAATTGTCATAAGGGTGATGTCATCATCTAATTCAGTAATTACTGCAATCTTTAATGTCCTTTCTTATCAAAACTGGTAATGTAGAATTATCACCACGGATACAGTCATCCTTTCCTACTTTTTCATTAGGAATAGCAATATATATATATATATATATATTGAATTAGAAGATGACATCACCCTTAAGAGAATTGTGACTTTGATTCTTTTTTTCCCCCCGTACCCTTAAAATACTAAATTTATTCAAATACCAACACTAGCACACTAACATACACTACATTTTCTTAATCATGTTACTTACATGCATTCATTTGTGTACTTTGTTCCCTTTTCTAGAGGTCATCCTTCATTTTTTCATTTTTCTAAGTAATACGATAACAATAGTGGCGACTTCAGTCTATAGTAGTCACTTTCGCTATCCTTCTGAGTCTTGAGAGTATAGTATACTATACCGTACTTCATACATGGTTATAATGTAAGATGTAAGGCAAACTCGGCTAATTTCGCAGTATCTCATATATTAATTAGTTGTGGAGTTGTTCGTGTTCGTTTGAGCTTACAAAAAATACGGATAAATGCCAGAACACGTCGGGGATGTTTCATGCAGGAAGACCCTATTGCAACGCATTCTGACGAACGTTATACAACTGTCTGCTTTAGTAAGTGTGTGTTTACTGAGATAGCGTGAGTAAATATGCAATGTTGTATTTGTGGATAGTATATTGTCGAGATATTGAGAACTGTAATTATTACACTATGATTAATAAATTCTCCACATTCTTACGATTAATTTGAACCCTTGCTAGTTGTTATATCTAACATAGTTTGTTCGTAATATGCTTTTGCCGGTACTCAATTTCTTAACTAGTTTCCACTAGTTGCCGGCAGAGCAGTTCGAATGGCACGCAGATTCTAACTTCCCTTAAGAAGCTCTATAGGCTAAGTATGCGCCAGCCAGAAAATCTGTCCTACCATAGAGCAGCAGCCTCAACTCGCTCGAATTTGAACGATTTTTATGATGTGCTAGGATGTGTATGAGAAAGCAGAACTCATTTGAAATTTAGACGAAACAGGGTTTTCATTGGTTACAAAACCTAACAAAATATTGTTCCCAAAAGGAGAAAAGTCTGCCTACCTTCAAAGAATGGCAGAGAAAGGAAAAACAACAATTGTCTTGCCAGCGGAAGTGGATTCGGATTAGGCCTAAATAGTTCTCATAATGGTTTTTTTCCATCTTAGGCATAATGTTTAATGCAGATATGTTTTAGATAAATTTATCAATTTACAATTAATGTGCAAGCCTTTTTCTATTATTAATGTTAATAATTCAAGCCCAGCTATTCTATATTTATGGCCTAGTTTGTTAATGTGTGTTCAGTTCTTGTGTGTAAACATGTACTGATGTTTAGATTACATTAAAACATGTTTTGAGTTAAAAGAATATTCTTGAAACTTACACAAGTATTACTGCGAAATTGTCCGAGGAGTACTGCGAAGTTACACGAGTTTCTGAAACACACATATATGATCTCATGTTTTAGATGGAGCTATTTCCCTCTTGAGATACACTTAAAAATAAAATTGTTACACCAACCAATACAATTATGTCTAGCGAGTAACTGCTGCATGAAGGACATTTTTTCAAGCATTTTTGGGTATAACTATAGACAGAAAACTTTAATACTGCGGAATTAGCCGAGTTTGCCTTATGTGCAGAGACATGAAGTGTGGTATAATATACTTGCATTTGTGCCGTAACTGTAACCTGCAGATTTTTTCAGTATTTTTCCTCATGTCAGTGACTTTTCTTTGAACTGTAGAGTTATATTGAATTTTAAAATAAAACAACAAATGCCTCACGTCTCAAAAGGCTATGAATCTGACAAATAGCGAGCATATTATACTACCATCTATTAGCAGAGTCCTTAAAATTGTTTTCAAAAGCATTTGTGGTTATTGATAAAACCTGCAGGTAGAATATTCCATTCTCTGTTAGTAGACCTATTTCATTTCCCTCATTTTATGTGAATGGTCGTTCATTGAAGTGTGACATTATTTTACTGAATACACTTAAGAGGCAATTACTTCCTTTTGTTTTAGAAGAAAAATAGGCTACCATAAGTTTCAAAAAATGGTATTAAACCATATGACTTATTTTAATGTAAATTATGCAATTATAAATTTACATTATTTTTAAAATTGTTAATGTTTTCGCCTTTCAGTATGGCATCTTCAGACATTGATAATTAGATATATCTTGTGAAAGAATACATTGCATTAAAATTGTAGTGAAGATTTTTACATAATATGAAAGTATAGATTGTTGATATCAATATTTAAAAAAGATTAAAAGCGGTGAAACATTTAAATGTACCAATTGAAATCAAAATTTAAAATATGCATATTTAATCTTCACTACAATTTTAATGCCATGTATTTTTTCATAAGATATCTCTAATTATCAATGTCTGAAGATGCCATACTGAATGGCGAAAACGTTAACAATTTAAAAATATAATGTAAATTTATAATTGCATAATTTACATTCAAATAAGTCATATGATTGAATACCATTCTTTTTAAATTTATAATTGCATAATTTACATTCAAATAAGTCATATGATTGAATACCATTCTTTTTAAATTTAGTACTCGACTTATTGGGATTTTCAAAAATGAACTCAAAATTACCATAATTTTGTTATATAAGGTGGGTCTTTTTTATTTTGTTCCCTGAGCGAAAGACTGTGTGACCACTCCAGCTGTAGGCCATTCGGAATCTCATGAAACGTATCTGCGCGTCAGGGGAAGAAGAATGTGGACTGAGAAGTTCCCTCCCTCGCTACGCTCCTACTTGTAGCAAGCGAGCTCACTTACCCCCACCATAAGGTTCTTACTATTTGCTACGGCGCACGCACCATTTGGCTTCACGAGATAACGAATGACCTATACTATTATTAATTGCTCTCATGCGTATGATAAACAGACAATGAATTTCATTTGAAGTCTCTCTTTCGCGCTGGGAAATCGAATAACAGCACTCAATTTTGACTTGGTGAGATTTAAAATTGAAACGATAAATTTTGGTCACAATACACTTTGCTGAGAACGAGTGAAAAGACCTCAGCGGAGTGAGCGGAGATACGCTAGACACGAAAGTTTTGCACGGCGATATTTTCCCTTTTCCTTTTATCCATGCTGTATCTTTATTGTCTGGATAATCTTTATACATTAGTCATTTACATGAAGTGGGACTCATGTGGCCGACATAGCCCAACACTCCATGATGAAGAGAAATGTGAATATAATTGCTGTAATCCATCTTAATTCTGTAACCAATCTAGAAGTTCAGATGTGGACTGTTTGTTAACATTATAGCATGGGTGCATGTGTACAAACAAATAAGCAAAAACAATTTACTGAAATATTCCCTATAGCCTAAATATAAAACTTCAATTACTAATATTATAATAGAATAGGGATCATTGCAATACATTTATCTTTGTCTGTCACATTAAATAATGAAAGCCATTTCGAGGTTGGTGATATATACAGGGTGTTAAAAAATCCAATATTTTAGGAGGTGATAGTATGCATCAAAACAAGAAAATAATGTCTAATAAACATGGGTCCTACAGCACATACTTTCTGAGATCTGACTACTTGTTCATAGGAGGTGCTCAATGTGACGTCCTTTCATGGCAATTCATTTTTCTGCCCTACAATATAGCAGACTACCAGATAATCATACCGCTGGCATTGAATAATGTTACGTCGTAAGGAATCCTGAAAACAAAGTCTAGTTGCAGATATGAGCGGGGTTCAGCAGAGATGGTGTTGTGAATTTTCGTAATCAACATGTGTAGGCTGATGAAAATCCCCATGCAGTTGAAGAAACAAGGCATCAGCTCCGATTCTCAATCATCTTATGGCGTTCTTGGCGATAGATTAATAGAGCCATACGTGCTACCACAGAGATTAACTGAATATCGTTATCAGGACTTTCTTATTAACGTATTAAAGCAAATTTCAAAGATTGCGTGATTCCTTACGCCGAGGGGCATAGGAATGCATTGCCATGAATGGACGCCAAATTGAGCACCTCCTATGAACAAGTGTTCACATCTCAGAAAGTATGTGTTGTAGGACTCATGTTTATTAGACATTATTTTCTTGTTTTGATGCATACTAGCACCTCCTAAAATATTGGATACTTTCTTTAACGCTCTGTATAGGCTAATCACTTGTGTGAATTAACAATGTTTGTACAAGAATTTTTTTTCCAGTCGCAAGCTGCTACATAATACATAAACCATATTTTTGCGCGATCATGTTTTTGTTGTATTTACAGCTATTGTTGTTAGGCCTTGAAAGTTAGAATTCGCACACAGAAACTTGTTGCTAAGGAAACCATTCATCATAACATAAAACTGTACTGAAATATACCCATTACAGTGCACTTATTGTTACTTAGTTATCATTACAGTGCAGTTTTGGGAAGGCTTTGGAATAAATTTTAATGCAAAATATATTGTAAGTTATTTGCAATTTTAAAAATATGATCGTGCAAAAAATGTTGTACAGTAGACGTTTGTGAAGTGCATTACAAAATCTCGGAAATTGAAAAACTCGCACTGCTCGTTTTTCAAACATTTCCTCGTTTTTTTTGTTGTAAATAGTACTTCCCAACCTTGATCGTAATATACTATTACATGAGAATCAATACTGAAATTATTGTAATCTTCCTACCACTATCAGATAATTCAAAATTCCAAAGACATTTCTGTAATTTTTTTAATTTTAATTTCCAGGACATGTCTAAATTCTGTGAAGTATGGATTTGTATTATGCTAATTCTCTCTTCAGTTGACGTATTAAAACGTATTTCATTTGTTATAATAAAAGTTGTTCCTGTCTTATTAAGATCAAAATAAATCTATATGTGACGAAAAAAAAGCTACTCCAAAATTTTGGAGTTATTATTGGAAAATAGAATTAAGTACTTACAGAATAAATTTGTAAAAGTCAAGGAGGGGGAGTAATGTACCGAAATACCGCAACAATTTGGTTCAAACGCTCCAATGAATGTGACAACAGTCTGACAGAACGTTACCGGTGGAGCTGTGTGAACTGCATTAGAATAAGAACCACTATCAAGCACCCCTAGCAATATCAACATCTGGTTTTACGCAATGAAGCGTTTTCCGCCCCATGCAAAAGCGTCAGCTTACTTGGTAACCGGCCTCGACAAGGTTCATAGAGATTGGTTGGAGAATGTAGAAACCGAACAACGAAATTGAGATCTACTGTCACTTACTCCAAAACCTTCTACAGTATCGGAATATGCGATAATATACAGGGTAAATCGTAAGGAATGTCATTAAGTTCAGGGGGTTATTCTTTGAAATATTTCAAACAAAAAAGTTCCATACAATTTTGCTTGTTTTTGCTTCCTTTTCGAGATAAAAATTGTTTTATATAAAATTTTCGTAGTGTGTTTTAGGAAATCCATTGGTGTAATTACCAATGAGCTCAGTCAATTTAAGAGAGCAGTGTGTTATGAAAATAAATGATTGGAAAAATTTTAGTTTCGTCCTTTAAAAGTGCGGAAATTTGATCCTTTCGTTCTAAAAAAAGGAAAGTTAATACAGTGGACTCTCCTAAGTTCGACAGAACAGAATTGAAAGTTCTGTCCAATAAGGGTAGTGGGTGTGGCAGGTGAAATTAATAAAAATTCTTATTGGTTATCCATCAACGAATACAGTACTGTACTTGCATTCCCTGCCCGTTCCGAGACTTGTGTATGCCACAGTGGGTTTCGACAGTTCTGTCTCACAAACAGCACAATTCTCAAATAGAAAAAAAGAGTCCATTAATTTAAAATCAGTGATCAATATGGATGTCCTAATCAATAAAATATTCTGTTTACCTTTAACAAAAGTATCACTACAAGACACAGAACCAATTCACATTCAAATGGCCAACTCATTTCTTAGTGCCCGTATAGGAGTGTGTCTAATTCTCCTACTTAAACAGTCGAACTATTGGATATCGAACTTGATTTCTGTCGAACTTGAGAGCTTCCGCTGTATGTTACATTTGTTCGAATCAAATTTCTTCGCATTCAAAGGACAAAACCAAAATTATCTCATTTATTATCATAATACCCTGCTTTTTTAAATTGACTGAGCATATTGGGAATTAAATTAATGGCTTTCACAAAAACGCTATGAAATATTTCATATAAAACAATTTTTATTTCGGAAAGAAGGAAAAAAACAACAAAATTGTATTGAACTTTTTTGTTTAAAATATCTCAAAGAATAAGCTCCTGAAATTAATGACACCACTTACGTTTCATCTTGTATATTTTCACACAATTCAAACAAAAGAAAGTCATGTGTATCTTAAGCACAAACCTTGGTTCGACATAAAATGATTGCTTTAATCACAAGACTGTGTTGTGGGTTTCGTGGAATTTTAGTATGTTTCACTTGGAACTTATTCCGATTGGTTGTACCGTTGATGTTGAATTTTATTCTCAACAAATGGATTGTGTGTATGGTAATTTGAGTAATCGCTATCCGTCTTCATTCAACCGAAGTTAGCTTTTTAAGAACATAACAACGCTCCAGCCCATTTATTACATGTGAGATGAGCCAAGACTCAAGATCTGGGTAGTTCTAACACAGCCGGCTTACCGAGGCGGTTTATTCGGATAGATTACTCAATTTCTGCATGAATGCATTTCAATAATTTTGACGGTCATTTAGCATTATAAGAATTGGTTTTCCCTCCCAATCCAAATATCGTTACTCGTACTGGTAATTAAAGATGAAAAACCATTACAGAAAATAATGTATAGGTCAAAGAAATAACTACTGTTGAATTAACTTAAATGATATGTAGTAGTAGTGGTAGTGGTAGTAGTAGTTTATTTATCGACGCTTTCAATTGCAGAGGTTAAATTCAAAATGACGAGGAATGGACGATGAGTTTTGTCTAGAACCCTCCATCAGCGAAAAGGTTTCTTCACGGGTCCTGAATCTACGACAAAAGAACTTCAGCTCTATTTCCATTCCGGAGGAATCCATTACAAATTAATATCGCGTTCATGTCTAAGACCTTTCGAACCACTCTAGTATTATCTAGCCATCAGTCCAGCTCAGGGGGTACCGCATTTGCCTGCTGATCCGGAGTTGCGTTCGGGCGTCGGTTCGATTCCCGCTTGGGCTGATTAACTGGTTGTGGTGTTTCCTATGTTTTCCTCAACTGTAAGGCGAATTTCAGGTAATTTATAGTGAATACTCGGTCCCATTTCGTCATCGTCAATTCCACCGAGGCATAAATACCCAACCAAAAAGAAAGTATTACCTTAAAGCGCTTCCTTAACAAATCATCAATGTCACAGAAAGTATAAATAGTATAATATGAACGTGAATTGTTTTCACCTTGAAATACAGGGTGGGCAAAATAAAACTGGCCCGGACGCCTAGGCGCTTTAACGCATGCACAACAGTAAATTTGTAACGATACAGATGCAGGTCCTTTTTGATAATGTTTCAATACGACGTTCTCTGAATTCCCACTTGCACAGATAAACGGCGTTGCGATTTCGTCGGACTTTGTTCCATGCTTTCCTGTACTCGAGCAATGTTTTCTGGTTTTCGAACTCTTTTTTTGGGATAGTTAACGGTTTTAATTCGCTACAAAGCCCGTTTTACGCCATTTTGCCACTAAGTTTTACATTGCAGCCGTTGCTGGAGGTTTATTCCAAAACACGTCCAGTCTGAAAATCTTGCGCAAACAGTTCCGCACACCTTTTCCATCATGAATTGTGCTTCGCATAACACTCGACAATGAACACGCGTTGTTTTATCGTGAGCACCATTTTGTGTTGCATTCAACTGGCCACTAAATACATCTGCTCCTCTCACTTAAACGTAATGACACAGTGAAGCTCGGGACAGAGCATGCGAGAGATACGCATGTGCGGACATGTGACAGCAACCCACTATTGCATCGAAATCACGGTTTCTTGCATTGTCAGGGTCATTTTCGCGTCAGTCTTATACAGGGACATCATTTTATTTTTACTAACATTTTTAATATTAACCTGGCTATACCTTTAGAGAACCGGAAACACAGTTTGCTGCCCCCTTCCACGACTGTAGTTCGATGATACTGGAGTAAAACACAAACAAATCGCTTCACAAGGTATAGGAGGCAAGAAAAGTAGTTCATCCATTTACGTAAACTAGGAAATATTGCGATTTTGAGTTTGATAATTTTCATTGAGATTTTGTTTAATCAAAATACAGTGCAGTATTAACAATGAGTGTTTTTACTCACGAACTGCGCTTTCCATGCGAACGTATTCATTATGCAGTGTATATTATACTGTCTACAACACATTAGCGTACAATATAGAGAATGAAGTTAAATTGAAAAATAATCATAATATGGATATTTAAACACATATTTGAAAATGGTGGTCATTGATTTCGATACAGGCTTCAGTTCTAATGTGCATATTATCGCACTATAGACTATTATACGTAATTCCAATTACCAGGTTCGTACTTCGTATCAGTAACTCATGTTGAAATAATTCTGTACCTACTCTATAAAAGAGACCTTACATACTGTAAATTCAATCTTCACTTCTGCCCGATCCGAAAAGATAAAATTACTCAGACATGCTATCTACTGTCCGTCCAAGTGGTTACGTCGCAGCGTCGTAGAAAGGGAGGAAATCACGTGACAGTTAATTACTTTACGAGGCCCTTTTATTTAAGTTATTTTAAACAATTGTACGGGTATAATATTACGTAGACTCCAATTCTTAACAGAAATTAATGTTCTCAGAAAAGAGCTAAGACAGCCCAGACACTAGCATTTACAGAGAGGCGAATAAAAGCAGGTGGGGGAAACCGGGATGCGACGGAGGGAAATGGAAAATGATGCAATATTGTAAGCTCTTTCGTCACTGGAAAACGCGAACATATTTTTGGAACGTATTGTTTACTATGACTGTATATGCGGTCTTGGATCTGTGCGGAGGACGTTGAACTTCATTAGTAGAAGGGGTGGGAGTGAAGTACATTCAAAAACTGAGGTACAATAAAAATTGAAGTAAAAATAAAATGATGTCCCTGTACATATAAATTCATACATTTCATATATATTTTCCGCGGGCCAGTTTTATTTTGCCCACCCCCAATAAACTTATAATTTTATATAGGCCCTAATATAGTTCTTATGACGGATACTTGACTGTTCACGTGAAGCCAGGTGTGTAGACCAATTTACTGACAGAGTCGATGCACAGGGTGCGACATAGACTTGGAAGAATGTTCTACGCTACATCCACGATGAGATTATGATTGAGATTTGTCGGGATGCCACAGGAGAACTGGAACTATCGGGCAAAAACCTCTATGTTCCCTGAACAACGAGCTTGCCCAACACACGTCATAAATCGAGGGTACACCGTTAGTCGAACCCGGGTCCACTGATCCACCGCGGCGACTAGTTATAATTATATTGAAATACTACATATATTTTTAATTTTTACAATTAATATACAGTTTCAGTTAATATTTAACTGAAATTGTCGATCAATAGGTCATTTTCAAATAAAGTTGTTTTTCTTTATGTTCTAGAGTGTTACATAGAGTGAATCGGGGGGAGATGACTATTGGGGGAAGATGCTTATTTCTTTTTAGTTTCACATTCTTTCAAGAGAGAAAGCCACGCGCACATCTTCATGATCACTGAGACAGTTGAATGTCTGTAGAGTGGAAGCTAACTAATTTTGGCACGTGTTCTTGTTGTGAGAAGGAGAAAAGCAAGAAAACAGCTAATTTTTTTTCTATAAAATAATTGCAAAGGTATGTTAAAATTTTAATACATCCTTAAATTCGTAATAACTGTCAAACCTTTGTAATGGATATTGTAGTAAAAGTTCTAAAGTTTGTATTGTTAACAACCAATGACCTTGTTCCGCCATCTTAAGTTGCGTCACAGCACTAGGCATCTTACCTCGATACTTGGGGAAGATGATCACTTTTTTTCGGGGTAAGATGGCAACTTGTTGCAAGACTTTTATTTTTTGTTTTATGGCAGAGAATGTGTAAACATTACGTAAGATCCTCTGATAGATGTCAGTGGATTGAGGACAGTCTTCAACTTCGGATGGAACATGTTATAACAGAGGGTATGAACTGTTTTAGAGCATCACAGTACCATTAAACGGCTCCTAAAAAGAATGATGACAAAAAGATGTACTGGATTGAATTCATTGTGTGCAAGAAGTGATTTCATAAGTCTTGCACACGGCAATAAAATATGTGCAATGACTGTGTTCCTAAGTAGCGATAAACGAGTAAGAAAGTGTCCGTGAGCTTCAGATTAAGTCCATTTTGTTATATACACGTATTAAACCAAGTTCAGGTAAAATACATATATCAGTAAATGTGTTAATTGCATTCGCCATCTTACCCGACTATCGGGGAAAGATAACTACAATGCAGGCAAGAAGAAAACTTGTATCTATAGACAAGGTAATTAATGTTTTCTGTTTTTTACCAAAAATATAGTTTCAAAATACCTTCCAGACTTCGATTTTTCAATATGAAATTCAAAACTAAATGAATAGTATCTTAAATTTTCAATCAAAGAAAAAGTTAGGAATCTTCCCCCGATCCACTCTATATGTATCATGTATTTTTTTTTAGTAATTATATGCTCTAGTTATAACATAGGATTGTTAAGATTATATTTTCTTCTATACCAAGCAGATTTAAGCAGATTTTTCATATATAAGCTGACATAGGTATTTCGTAACGTTACATTTGGTGTTTTCTCAAATCTCATTCAAAACTTTCTCTACACGCGGATAAGACAGATCTGTGCATTGAAATATTTCCCATCAATGCAAAATATGAAGTTGACTTAAAGGCTTAAGTTGCACCTAGTAACAAGAGCGAACGTGCTGACATCGCTTTTCTAAGTGGCTTACAAGATATTAAATCTCTGAAATATTGTATGCCGTTTTGTGTGTACGTAAGATTTGAGTAGAGCTGAACTTTTGGAGAAAACTGAAGACGCAAGTTGTATGTTTTCTTCTCGTAACGGGAGACTGGCTTTGTTCTTTGTGAGCATTATACCATCTTCTTGCTTGTGCTGGATTACGAACCCGTCGTTGTCCTTACTCTGGGATTCCCACGGTGGTTTTGCCTTCCAAGTTGCTTGTCTGTCTTCATCCTGCTGATGCGACATTGTTTCATTCTGAATGACGTCATCACAGTTAGCGGTTATAACACTGGTTCAAGACGTATTTAACATGGAAAAATAAGAATCAGGAAACTTTATAGAATGTGAAATAACAGTCTGCGACTATTTACTCCCAGGATTAAATCATAATTCTCGTTTTTTACATGTTCTGGACTTCATTTTGAAAGTTAAAGCAGTACTATAAAAAGTATAAAATACGCGTTCTCCAGTTGAAAATAATTTTTTAGTTATAGGCTTCCTTCGAAGATAACATTTTCAAACATTGTTACATTTTTTAAGAGTTTCTATCTAACCCCATATTTATACTTTCAATTTAAAGCACATTTAATACTATTTCCGTCAAGCGAATTCGGATTTTCTATTTACATCCATGTCCATGATAGAAATTCCTAGGAAACGTTGTCTATGCATTTTACTTAACTTGCTTAAATCATGGATACTATTTTTCTGTCAATATTGTGAAACTAACCAACTTTAAATATAGCCTAGGCCTAGGCCTTCTGAGGCTTGTATTGTCGAAATCGGCTATGACCAACAAAATAATCAAAATGTTATTGTACAAATTCCTCTACTTGTCAGTAATTAAAAAATTATCAGTACTGTGAATGGACTATAACAATTATTTAATTACTTATTTATACAGGGTGTTTCAGAAATACTTCGACAAAACTTGGGAGTATATTCCTCACACCAAAATAAAAAAAAAGTAATATGAGCATATCTCCGAAAATCCTTAGTTTTTTAGTTATTAATGAAAGAACATAATAAAATATCTGTTAGATATTGTCAGCTTGGTAGCAAGTGTTGCAACTTTAATCAATTCAGAAACTCATAACAAATGTGCAAATTACAAATTACTGTAGTAAACAAATCTCCTTGGCAACTATGTTCTATTTCTTATGGAAAGCATCATTTAATAATCAACGTTGCAATAATTTATACTACCAACATGCTTTGATTTACTTAAGCGTGATAAAATTGTTTATGACTAGGATGCTAGCCTATATCAATGAGGCACTCTTCCATAAGGCTATTGACTACCTAGCTTGGCCTGGGTCTATTGAATTTTGACGAGTTTCGCAATGAAAAATAAAAATAAATTTATCCGAAAATATTATTGGAGACAGTTCATTTCAGTGATCTCTTCAGAATAACAATAAAAAACTCTGTACGTTCGATTTCGAATTCGTTGTCATTTTTTCGTTTTTTGTTTGGACCTATTAATTTTTCACTAAAATATTAAATTTCATATCCATTATTCCCAGATATATTGACTCGCAGATACTGGATATGAAGAAAATAATTCAGTAGTTTAGAAGAAATTGCTTTACGCATACATGCAGGACATGCCGAAACGACTTTTCAGTATAAAATATGGCAGAAACGTGCCATTCATTCATACTGGGTGTTCAGTTCAAAATGCGTCTTGGCTCGCTGTATGCCGTCATGTGGCTAGCCGATGAGCCTAGAAAATTCAATCTTCCTACACTTCCGCAGAGGCGTATTACCTATATGCCAGAGAAGTTGCCTAGCAAGTACGGCGTTCATTCTGAAGAGTACTTACCGATACGTACGGTAACGCCGGTAGTGGAAGGAATGTGAACTGTTTCGAAACATGTACTGAGGTGAGTTTTTTTCTTACTGTGGGGATATGGGGAGAGGGTTAAGACGATTACTTACGTATTTGTTGACATTAACTTCGACGGTTAACATGGACGCGGAGCATTTGATTTGTGTTGTGGAATGTTGCCGTACGCAATCGATGATAACAAATACCCTGCGTCCGACTTGGCCGCGCAAAACACAGTTCGAAAGAGGTTATGGTAGCACACAGACCGTACAGACCGCCATCTGTTGCTACGACGTTCAAGTTATACCGTACAAGTTCTCAAGTTCAGATTGAAAGCCTTCATTAATAGGCAACTTCTCTGACATAAAAGCTGAAACTCGCTTCAAATCGCTTACTCACAACAGTGACGTCATGACACACTTTGAAATGACCACCCAGTAGTTTTCTGCCGAAAGGCAGATCCTTCTTTGCAAACACAGCATTCTCCAATATTGTTCCTCTTTGTCACGTTTCTCTTAATCTCCGCATATGATCCATATGTCTTAATTTTAGCTATCATCTCATATCTTCCTTTGCTTCAGTACAGCTTCAGTAGGCAGTTTCTTCTTAGTCAGTAACTCATCCAATTTATTTTTCTTATCCTCATCAGTTTCATAATTATTCTTTCTTCACGATATTCTTTCTAGCACAGCTTCATTTCTTACTTTATCTGTCCATTTCACACGCTCCATTCTTCTCGATATCCACATTTCAAATGCCTCTAGCCGTTTCTCTTCACTTCGTCGTAATGTTCATGTTTCTGCCTCATAACATTGCACACTCCACACAAAGCACTTTACTAGTCTCTTCCTAGTTCTTTTTTTTTATTAAATGCTTCCTTTGCCATTGCTAGACTCCTGTTCACTTCCTGGCAGCAGCTCAGATTACTATTTATAGTACACTCGAAGAATTTGAAGCTACCACTTGAAGCTTACTGTCTCTTGTCGAATTGTCAACTTTATCTTCTTTATTTTTCTTCCTATAGCCACGGTCTTCGTCTTGTTTGCATTTATCTTCATCCCATACTGCTACGCTATCTTTTAGCTCCAGTAGCATTTCTCCTTCTGTTAAAGGCTGGTTCACAATAAACCGGGAACGAGTACCAGAATGAAGACGAGAAGCAGAGGACGTGAATATGAAAATTTTTTATTCACGATAAACCGAGAACGTAGACGACTATGCATATCGATATGCATGTCAATAACGATATGTAAAGTCGATATTACGCATTCTGATGTTATTTGTGTATAATTGACCAATGGCATTCTCTCTTGAGTACAAGGCAGCCAACATAAACACAGGTTAACCAACTTCGAAACTTGAACTGAAACATTTCATTAGGTACGGTATTATAAATATGCCCCTGCATCTTTATTATCACAACCTATTTTAAGTCTACCATAAAGTAAAATAATTAGAAAAGAAACATTTGTAATAGAACAAAAATGAACACAACAGTAGTTATTGAATTGAAGCATGAATATGTAGTGTGTAATACAACCAATACAGTAATAAAATATGAGTCACTTACGATCGGTGTTCAAAGATGCAGCTATTCATTTTCTCATCTTTATACGAGGCGCGCCGCTTATCGTAAACGTGAGGATTTTCCTCAACACTCAATATTAGAAACTCATCAAATAATACTTGCTCCATGATGCACAGCACAGAACAAAATAATGCATAGGTTATGTCACGGTCTTCTTGCTACAAAATATATGACGACAAAGTAGCTTTTAGATGGCAATAGAATGAATCTAGTGGGCTGTGATCGGAAACGTGAACGCCAAAGTTGAAACTTGGCCAACTCTCCGTTCCCGATCCTGGGCTCCGGCAAGCTTTTCGTTAATTGTGAATGCTCACATTTAAATGTACACATTTTAACAATTTTACCGTTTTCTTTTTCGTTCCGATTCTCGTTTCCGGTTTATTGTTAACCAGCCTTAACTCTATTTCATCAGCAAATCTTATGCACTTGTTGTTGTTTAGTCAACTCTCCGAAAACAGGTATTAACCTCATAGGTGATACCAATAAGACATCGCTCATGAGTCAACTAAGTCAGGAGATAATAGGATATAGTTGCCAGTTCATTCTTATTACCGTACAAATTGCAAAATAAATTTTTCAACGTCGCAATATTGTCTGTAGTGAAAAAAGTGAAAGTTTCTTTCCTTAAGAAATATAATGGAATACTGAAAAAATTTTTAATGCTTTAGAATGTAAGTAAACATTCAATTTAATTATGGTAAAATTCACAATTATGTAATTCCAAAACATAGACTGACTTTATGATCAGTTCAGTTGGCAATATGCGGCGTTGTTGCCTTCACGCTTATTTGAAGATCACTCTATCAGTCACTGTGTTTATTTGGAGTTGATGAGAAATTATAGGTTGATTACGAACTGTGAAATGATCAAAATGTGGAACGTATTGATCATAAACTATATTAATTTATGTCCGATATGTGTACTTTGGAAGTCATGTTAACCGTGACATCATCTCATACAGAACGATAGAATATGGTTATACGAAAATTTTGTATAGGAACACATCAAAGTTACAGTAGATTAACTATCAACTAGATACTGCTAAATATGACAATCATTTCAAAATAAATATACACGATGACATTATCGTCACATAGCATTTGTAACAATCGGTATTTTTTAAACAGCTTTAATATGGTGATAGAAGCAGATATGACTGTGTCTTCTTTCTTGTCACATCGTTTTGCGTCGCGAACATCAAATCATTCGAAGTGACGCATACACGGACACCAGATTGTGTTTTGTGGCTGCGAAGTAAAAATTCTCACCCTGGTATTTTTTATGTTCAAGAACCAAACCCCATTTAATTGAATCTGTAGGCAAAAGACTATATCACTGAGTGACTGAGTGAGTGACTGAGTGAGTGAGTGAGTGAGTGAGTGAGTGAGTGAGTGAGTATAGTACGTGCCAGAAATATGATCGTATTTTCCAGTGAATAAAGTGCATTCATTATTGAATCATATTTTCACACAGGTACTGTGTCCGTTTGGTTACGCCGCATCCCGGTTTTTCTGCTGGCCCCTCTGTAAAGGCTAGTGCCTGGGCTGTCTTAGATCTTTTCTGAAAACATTTGCTGTTAGGAATTCAACGTCTACGTAATATTATAAAGTGTTTAAAATAATTTAAATAAAATATCTTCGTTAAGTAAGTAACTTTCAAGTGATTTCTCCTCTTTCTACGACCCTGCGACATAACCACTTGGACGGACAGTAGATAGCATGTCTGGGTAAATTTATCTGTGCGGTTCGGGCAGAAGTGAAGATTGAATTTACAGTACGCAAGGTACTCTGTTATAGAGTAGGTACAGAATTACTTCAACAGACGCAGGATTATGGCCCACCATGTCGACTGTTTTAATTCTTTACATTATTTATTTTGGGGTTACTGTAAACCACTTGTGTTTGCTAAACATCCTACAACAATAGAAGAATTAAAGAATTACATTCAAGAAAAAAAATACATTAAACTTCAGAAGATATGCTTAAAAACGTTTTCAATAATATCCGCAAAATAACTGAAGCCTGTATCGAAATGAACGTTCACCATTTTCAACAATTTGTTTAAAATATCCAGAGTTTGATTATTTTTCAATTTAAATGCACTCTTCATATTGTTTGCTAATGTGCTGAAGACAGTGTATTATACATTTCATAATGAATACGTCCGCCTGGATAGTTCCGTTAGTGAGTAAAAACACTTAGGACCGTATTCATAGACATTCTTAGCGCGGGCTTCCGGTGATGATCAGCGAACTAACGTTTTTCGTATTCATAAACCAGTGTTAGCGATATGATATGATATGACATTAATCCTGTACAAGTAACCAGTCGATAGCCGAGGTTAGTTTAGCACGCTCGTAGAGCGGGCTAGCGAAATGTCTATGAATAGCACCCTTAGTGTTGATACTGTACTGTATTTTGATTAAATAATATCTTAACGAAAATTATCAAACTGTAAATCGTAATAGTTCCCAGTTTACATTAATGGATGCACTACTTTTCTTCCCTCCTATACCTAGTAAATTGATTTGTTTGTATTTTATACTAGAATCATCTAACTCCGGTCGTGGAAGCGGGTAACAAAACAGTCTTTCTGGTTCTCAACCGTCAATTCAAAGGTATAGCCAAGTTAATATTAAAAATGTTAGTAAAAACAAAGTGATGTCCCGGTATAAACAATTGAATACTCTTCCAGTGTATCAAACTATAGTGGTGACATTTGAAATTTCAAAGAGGGAGTCAGAAGGTGATACCAAAAATTCAATCAGCACTGGTTTTAAACTTCCCTCTTAGTATCCAAATACACGTATTTTTAACTGAATTTAATTGAAATAAATAGTTATATAGACTGTGAAATTTTGAAATTAAAACCCGGTTTATAAGCAACAAAACATGTGCGGTAACTTGCACTTTTGTCCATTTTACTTGTTCTGAATTGACACTTTGTTGGACTATAGGCTATTGTCAGCGATAATATTGTGTCCCTGAACTTTGAATCCCTCTTGTCAGAAATTGGGGAAATCTTTCACAAAGAGTAAATTTAATTTTTTCAGAAACTTTGACGTAATGTATGACGGCCGTTAAATGGAAAAATTAATTTATTTTTATTTTTCAACATTGGGTGAGTCCCGCGCCGTGGCTCATGGCCTAAGGCATCCTGCCTAGGACTCACGTTATGGAATGCGCGTTGATTCGAGTCCTCATGGGGTAAGACATTTTCTCATGGAATTTCGGTCAGTGTATGGGACCGGTGCCCACCAGCATTGTGATGCACTTGGGGAGCTACGATAGATAGCGAAATCCGGTTACGAAACCCAGATATAATGGTTGGGGGGATTATCGTCCTAA
This sequence comes from Periplaneta americana, assembly GCF_040183065.1. Classification (NCBI taxonomy): domain Eukaryota; kingdom Metazoa; phylum Arthropoda; class Insecta; order Blattodea; family Blattidae; genus Periplaneta; species Periplaneta americana. Next base: position 57,377,433 of record NC_091120.1, read on the forward strand.
CCACACGATATCTCCGTTCTGGTTGGATGATCGTCCACCTCTAATTTGGCATGTGGACGTGAGGCCAGCAGCTGGCTGGTCGGTGATGGTCCTTCATGGGCTGTCGTGCCTCGGATTATTATTATTATTATTATTATTATTATTATTATTATTATTATTATTATTATTATTATTATTATTAACAATGAGTGATGTTGAAATTATAGGCAGCAAAAGACCAGTCCTTACAAAAGCCACATGTGTTTTTTCTCGTAATTAATTGTAAGATAAAAGAGCAAATTGAGAATGACAGTGTTTTAACAGTACAAATTAAACTTCCTTAGCAACAGAAGGTGTTGCAGAGTATTGATTTCTCCCAGAGGCTTCAACTTTGAAAACCTTTCTTTCCAGAACGGAGCATCGGATTCCGGTTGCTATTGCTGCCGCATGTGGGTGGTTCAAATATTTAAATCTCCATCACTAGCTGTTGTTAAATCGATCCAAACGGCTGGATCTGCACGGAACAAGAGGCAGTCCACAGTACAAGCACTGTAAATTGCCTCACAACTGAAAACTTTTTACGGCGTTATATTGGTTAATTACTATAGTCGTTGGAATGGAAGTTCATGGGTTCGTCGACAGCGATGGATTTTAAAGGGAGATAGACATTTTTGAAGGAAATAAAGACGATAATCCCACTTCACAGAATTTCCACGAATAAAAATCATAATTGTAAGTAAAATTTGCCTACTATATCTTCGTCGAGTTTTCTTATGCATTCCTACTGGTTTGTCATTAAAAGCGTGATGAGACGAATATAATAAATTTTGCAGACTTTAAAACAGAATAACTATTCGCATACTATAATCGTATATAATGTTATTTTGCTATTACCAAAAATTGATATTTCAAAATGATATAAATAGCATCTCCTAAAATATTTACTATGCCTCCTGCTAAATTACTCAATCCCTTTTTACTCTACTAACGAATATTTTCAGCAGGATCAGATAAATTTCTTCTAGTTGTCGATTGTAGTGTGTTTATTTATCATGTTTATTTTATATTTTATTGTTATTGTAGCTAATTTTATGTTTCATGTTTATAACAGTATATATACAGCTGATGGCAAGTATGAATAATACTAAAGGCCCATTCACAATTAAAATTAAACATAACTGTAACATAAACACAGAAGTTTGCGCCCAGGCTACCAAATAGGATCATTCACAATGATTCACATAAGCATTGACATAAACATTACCGTAAGACGTTAACATGAAAGTTTGCAAACTCCAAACTTTCATGCTTATGCTTACGTAATTTGCAAACAGAACACAATCGTGAAGCGCTGAAGTATACGACAGAATATGAGGAAATGGCGTCGTTGTTATGTTTCCATGGTTACCAGGTATGTTTGCGATTATGTTTATGCTCCCATAGTGAATGATGGTATGACTTCTTGATTTTACGGTAACGTTTATATTCTTAAGTTAACGCTTACGTTATGTTTAATTGTCATTGTGAATGAGACTTTATAATAATAAAAATAATAATGTACGATATACAGGGTGATTCACGAGGAGTTACCAGCATTTAAGGAACAAATTTCCAAAATACATTTTGAGCAAAAAAAGTCATATAAACATATATCCTATTCTCAAGTTTTTCAAACTTACACTAATTTTAAGTTGTTTGTAAAATACGAGGGAGAATCGAAAATTAACACACAACAATTTTTGTGGCAACGCATTTAATAGGTAAGCAAAACAAAATAATGCACAAGAAAGCTACAGTTTTACCTAATTTCAGACATACAAAACAAGTCCCTGGACACATTTCTCCCATCGTGACATCAGATTCAGTACACTCCGTTCATAAAAACTCCGTTTTCTGGGCGTATAACCACCTGCGCACGACTGATTTCATTTCTTTATCCGAGCTGAAGCGTTGGCCTCCTAGGAATTCTTCATTGGTCCGAAGAGGTGAAACTCAGACGGTGCGATATCTGGACTGTAGGGTGAGTGACTGCCGCCTCAATGCCTCTGACATTGGGCGGTGTTGCAGCGGTCACTGTTCGGCCGAAACGTGCTTCGACTTACCCGGCCCTCTTCGAAGAACCTGCACCACCTGGAGATGTTGCTACGATCCAGACAATCAGCACCATACACCTCCAATATTTCGCTGTGGATTTCACTCGGACTTTTTTGTTTTGCTCAGAAAAAACGGACTACACCTCGCTGCTCTTCACAACTAGACGATGCTAGCACACGTTCCATCTTTACTCAGTAGTTACCGCTCGTTCCGCCAGGGTGACACCTAATCGAGCCATTGCTGTCTGTAGCGCAAGATTCAAATTAACAATCTGCCAACTTTGAACGTCTTAACCAAAATAGTATATCGTGAAGAAATTGTGCGTTGCTTTCCGATCCTCCCTAGTACCAATATTCTTTAGTTTTAAGGGTGAAAGAATATTACAGATAGAGAATTAAGTATTCAGGAGTACCATTTCTTTAATTAGCTACTATTCTGAAGCTAAAAATGTGTTGTGAATTCCGTAGTTACTTCGTACAGAATTTTTTTTTCCGATTTTTAACTAAAAAATTACATTTTTTACACACCACAAAAATTGTTAGAAATCACGGCACTCATGTAAATTCTTTAAGATTGTAGCCTATATTAGAATACAGAATTAAACTGTAAAGAATCAAGTTCCTAAAGTCGCATGATTTGTAACAATTGTTGTGATAAGTGCGTAAGGATGATGTAGTTTTTAGTTAAAAATTAAAAAAAACAAAACAAACAATCTGTCCAAAGCAATTAGCAACACATTTTTAGCTTCAAAATACTAGCCAATTAAAGAAATGATACTTCTGAATAGTTCATTCTTTATTTGTAATATTTTTTTACCCTTAAAACTAAAAAAAAAGAAGATATTTTTACTAAGAACTTCAAATTAGCGTAACTCTGGAAATATTGAGATTAGGACAAATGTTTATAAGAAATCTTTTGCTCAGATTGTCTTCAGAAATAAACTCCTTAAGTGGCGGTAAATCCTCGTGAATCACCCTGTATAAGTTTACCAAACCCGAATGGGACTCACGTGACGTGGCATTAGCAAAACGCAGTGTCTCATCTCGTGAGAACAACGTAGTACGAGTAGGCCTACATTACAATGACAATGGAAAAACAACCACGCTCTTAGGCGAGAGTAGAACCCTTGACCGTGCTTACGTAGGTTAAAACTCGGCTTTTGCAATTGTGTACACTTCTGCCGTCTGGGCCGATCTCTTTAGTGTAAATCAGCCTGAATCGGACGCCGAATCTTATCACCTCTGCCCTGTTTCCTTGACCCGGGTTTTCCTATGGGAGCGTAAGAAATCTTTTCAAGCATTGTGGCAGCTCGGTATAGAAACTGCCTTTTCCACTGTACGGTTGCCCATTTCAGTATTAGTATCGGTTTTCCGTCTGAAGTGAAGGAAAGGCTCGGACTTTCTACTTAGCTTGACTATTCCATTGTGATCGTTCTACGTGTTCAGATCACCATCTTAGAACGTTTCAAATTCCCCTTAGATATTTTCCGTCCCGTTTTTAAGGCTATTTAGCAGACCAATTGTTCTCAAGTTTCACAATTTTAAACTATTGTTATCTTACCTATCTTTTTAATTGGCTTTTAGTCAATTATTTAACGACGCTATTCCAAATACCTACTGGGTTATTTAGCGTCGATGGAATTGGTGATAGTGAGATGGTATTTCGCGAGATGAATCCGAGGATTCGTCGAGGTTTACATGACATTCGTCTTGCAGCTGAAAAAACCTCGAAAAAACCCAACCAGGTAATCAGCCCAAGCGGGAATCGAACCCACTTCCGAACGCAGCTCCAGATCAACAGAAACACGCTCTACCGCTACCGCTACGCCGATGGCTTTTTAATATTCTGTAAGACAAAGTAGCCTACAGTTAGTTATTATACAGCACTTACGAATTTATCGACCACGTCATACGCAGCAGAAACAGTTTTAACATTGCGTGGAAACTATTATCATTCCAGGGTACCGCTAGGCCTACGGATTCTACATTCCACGATTCTCCACGAAAGTGAAGAGTTCCATGGTTTTTTTTACTAATTTTGCAGTGTCTGTGTGTGTTTTTTGTGGTGTGTGTTGTGTGTATGAATTTATGTTTTTAATTGGTTATTTTAAGATTTTTTTTCAGCTGCTCTGTTTATATGATATGAAGGTGATAATGTCAGTGAAATGAGTCCAGTGTCCAGCGCCGAAAGTTACACAGCATCTGCTTTTAATGGGTTGAGGGAAACCCCAGGAAAAAATCTAAACTAGCTAACTTGTCCCAACCATAATTTGAAACCAGACCCGCTCGTTTCACGGTAAGACATACTAACCGTTACTCCACGACGGTGGACCTCGCAGTCAATTTAAAGATCAGAATATTACGGTAATGAATGACTGAAAGAATGTTAGTTTTGTTCTTTAAATGTGCAGAAATTTGATCCGAACAAATGTAAATTGAAAAAATTCCTTTGCAGAACGAAAGTTACATTTATTCGGATCAAATTTCTGCACATTTAAAGGATAGAACTAAAATTATTTCAGTCATTATTATCATAATACATTGCTCTCTTAAATTGACTGCGATATTGGGAGTTCAATCAGTGATTTTCCCAAAACATCATATGAAATATTTCATATAAAGCAACTTTTATCTATAAAAGGAAACAGAAACAATCAAAATTCTATTAAACGTTTTGTTCGAAACATCTAAAAAAATAATCCCCTCAAATTAGTGGCATTACTTAGGGTTAACTGTGTATAATAACTTTGATATTCTACATGAGAAGCTGACGTTTTATCTGTTCAGTTAACAATACTTCTTATGTAATTAGAAAGTTAACTAAATTTCTGCAATAAACTAGGAATGAATGATTTTTTTCATCTTGCGTTTAAGGCCTCGCGCTACTGAATTTTGTAATTCTAGTCTTACAATTTTGATTATATTTTCTGGAAATTATTATATGAGTTATATATTGCTCAAATGCATGTATACAATTTTTATCTAATTTTTATGTTGAGAAATATGCCCATAAAAATGTTTACAATTTTTAGTAAACATTTAACTGGGTCTCATAAAGGTAATCAATTTCCTAAAAGTTTAACATGAGCTAAGAATGACTCTCTATAATGAACTGGTGCGTTGTTTTTTCTATCCTTGTCAATATAGTCTTCCTCATTAGTAAAAAAAAAAATACTTCAAACATTTAGTTTTTTTTTGGCTCCTCAACTTCACTGCCCGACATAAAAAACACAACTTTTAATAATAATAATAATAATAATAATAATAATAATAATAATAATAATCGTCATCATCATGCCACCGGCGTAGCTCTGTCGGCTGAGGCGCTTGTCTGCCGATTCGGAGCTGCGCTCGGGCGCGGGTTCGATTTCCGCTTGGGCTGATTACCTGGTTGGGTTTTTCCGAGGTTTTCCCCAATCGTAAGGAAAATTTCAGGTAATCTATGACGAATCCTTGGCCCCATCTCGCTATCACCAATCCCATCGACGCTAACCTCGTAGTTGATACAGTGTCTTTAAATAACAAAGTAAATGAAACGAAATCATCATCTTATGTATAAATGAATGCAGCATTTCATGCACAGACTAGTTGGGAATATGTGTGTAAATTTTCATCACTCTAGGTGTAAGCATTCAGGAGATACGTTATTTCTAGTAAGTTAAAATGTAAAAACTTTGATTTGCGGCAAAACCATTTTAAAATTTATATAATGTATTCTGAATATATAGTAACTATAGTCCGTACCAGGAATCTATAGAGTAGAAAGACAAAACAAGACCTTTGCGCAACTGATATGTAGGGAGGGCTAGGGCCAATGGTCGGTCTGGGGGGAGACATTGCTTGAACGAAGCGAGCTTGCAGAGAGGGGATCATTTCTATCTGAACTGTACTACAGTTAAAATTCCAGGTCGAAAATCTTCCTGTAATACCATCACTGCTACCACGAGCATCTTGCCCCTTAGCGGCCTCGAGCTGATGCTGTCCGCAATACACTCCGGCACAGATAGACTCCGACCACATGCGGAAACTTACTCTACAGATGCCTGGGACGGACCATACTTATTTATAGTATGAATTGACTTTCTAACTTAGAATAAATATATCTTGATGAAATCTTCATTACAGGACACCTAAAGAAAGTGTAGATTTTTGGTACCATATCTAAAGGTGACCAAAATTGACGAAAACCCAGTAATGCGTCCTGTTAAATAATAATCCACGGCGCAATAGTCATAATAGAGCCAATGCCTACCATTCGATTGATGGCCTGACGCCAACGTGCGCCTGCTGGCAGTATAGGTTGACGGTCATCCGACAGTACGAAGGTAACGTGTGGTCAGCATTTTGATTCCTCCATTCGTTAAAGCCTTTTTCCAGACCGGATCACACTACTCATTATAGCTCACCATTGGGCACCGGTCTCACAGCCCAGCTTCATTCAAAACTTTATTCCCACAGAAAGAGTCGAACCAGTGCGCATTCCTATCACCAGTCCAAAGCATGACGTCTTAGACCACACGGCCATGGCGCGGGATTGCACATTTAAATACAGCACATAAATATTTATAAAAAAAAAAGCTAAAGCTTTCAGAGTCTCCTTTTCAAATAGAAGAGATGGAATTTTAATATGCGTATATATAGAACAGGAAAAGTATCTCCTTCCTCTTCTCTCTTCCATTGTTGTAACGTTGTGGACTCTTCTCTCGCAATTTTTATGGGGATAAATGTGTGATGTTCTTTTCATCTCCCTCCACTTCCGTTTTCTTAGTTGCGCTCGTCATTAAAGAAAGCATCTAAATGACGAAGCGGCGTCTGGCTCTTCAAAATGCCAGACTTTTCTATCGCCCTTCTCTCTTTCTTTTCTTTTATTTTCATTGAAACTTGTACTCTGAGTAAAGAAGTGTTGTGTCTAAAACAATGCGTGTGATGGAGAGAACTTACTGCTATCGTTCATACATGTAGTCTGGCTATGTATTCTAATTATGTAATAGTCTTGTTAAGTTCCTGTGAAAATGAATAATTTTAGATATTGACAAGAATTTTTGTTATTTAGTTAAAACTTTCTGTCGGTCATTCAGAAGACCCTGATATTCCTCAGTGTGTTAGCTAATGAATTTCCAAGAAAAGTGGTCAGTGTTCGATCTGACAGATTGTGTGAGGTCTGTGGTAGAAAATGTAGTTATAATAGGCATAGTCAAATTGCCTGTTCCATTATTACAGTGTATCACTCCAGGCTTTTTCTTTTGTCCTACGTTTCTACTTCCTCAAGGTCGATAGTGATAAATATAATATTTATTATTCTATATATTTGTGCATCTCTTTTTATCTGTCTATGTATTTATCTACTTATCTGTCTGTCTGTCTGTCAGTCAGTATATCTGTTCGTCCGTCCGTCCCTCTGTCCGTCTATCTGCATGTTCGTTCTACGTCCTTCTATATGTCTGTAGTATTTATTATTTATTTATTTATTTATTTATTTATTTATTTATTTATCTATTCCTTCATGCATTCATTCATTCATTCATTCTTTAATTAATTAATTAATTTATTCATTCATTCATTCATTTATTCATCCATTCATTCTGCAAGCACGGTCATGCCCATCTCAAACGTCTGGATTTAATGTTACTAATTATATTAGGGCCTATGCGAAGAATACAATGCGTGCAGTTCTGCGTTGTGTAACTTTCTCCATTCTTCTGTAACTTCAACCCTCTTATCCTCAAATATTTTTCTAAGCACTTTATTCTCGAACACACTTAACCTCTGTTCCTCTCTCAAAGTGAGAGTCTAAGTTTAATAACCATACAGAACAACCGGTAGTATAACTGTTTTATAAATTCTAAATTTTCGCTTTTTTGAGAGCAGACTGGATGACAAAAGCTTCTCAACCGAATGATAGTGGTATTTTCCCACATTTATTCTACGTTTAATTTCCTCTGGAGTGTCATTTATATTTTTATTACTGTTGCTCCAACATATTTAAATTTTTCCACCTTCTCAAAGCACAAATTTCCGGTTTTTATATTCCTATTTCGTGGCAAGTTCTGATGACGAGACATAATCATATACTTTGTCCTATCGGGTTTTAGTTCCAAACCTATCTCCTTACTTGCTTCAGTTAAAATTCCCGTGTTTTCCCTCGTTGTACCAGAACAGGGGAACCGGTCCATAATTGCATCTATCTCTAAGAAGAGGGAAAAGACTAACTGTACTAACTTTCAAGGAATATCACTTATATTGGCGTCAAACAAACGTTGTCCAATATTCGTTTGAGAAGATTAACTTTTTATGTAGATGAAATTATTAGGGATTATCATTGTGGTTTTAGGCATGCTAGATCGACTATTGATAAGATTTTTTGTATTCGACAGATACTGGAGAAAATGGGAGTGTTTGGGCACAGTACATCAGTTATTCATAGATTTCAAAAAGACATATGACTGTCTTAAGAGAGAAGTTATATATAATATTCTTATTGAATTTAGTATTTCCAAGAAGCTAGTGCGATTAATTAAAACGTGTCTCAGTGAAACATACAGCAGAGTTCGTATAGGCCAGTTTCTGTCTGACGCTTTTCCAAATTGCTGTGGGCTAAAGCAAAGAGATGCATTCCAACCTTTACTTTTTAACTTTGCTCTATCTAGAATATGCCATTAGGAAAGTCCAGGATAACAGAGTGAGTTTGGAATTAAATAGGTTACATCTGCTGCTTGTTTATGCGGATGACGTGAATATGTTAGGAGAAAATTCACAAACGATTAGGGAAAACATGGCAATTTTACTTGAAGGAAGTAATGAGATAGGTTTGGAAGTAAACTTCGATGAAACAAAGCACATGATTACGTCTCGTGATCAAAGCATAGTATGAAATGGAAATATAAAAATAGGAAATTTATCGTTTCAAAAGTTGGAAAAATTCAAATACCTTGGAGCTACAGTAACAAATATAAATGATACTCGGGAGGAAATTAAACGCAAAATAAATATGGAAAATGCTCGCTATTATTCGCTTATTCGTTTATCATGCGTAAAAAACAATATATAATTCTTGATAAGTAGAGATCAGATCATATCCTATATGAAAAAGCAGGAATATGTAGCACTTTCAGTTGTTGCTGAGTAGGCCTATGCGTCACATTCATTGTTCCGGTGTGAAGGTGTGCACGTCTGACACAGGAATTAGGCGGAGAAGCCGAATACAATAGAACCAGATCTTGTTTTTTATTGAGTAATATCTTGAGCGTTCCCATGACTCATTTTGTTCATTATTTGTGCACAAGACGGCACGCCGGTCGGTCGTCATTCTTTCGTTTTAACGTGTCGCGCACATCTTTTGTGTTGCTGTTATTCTCGAATCCTAAGTTATAGTCCCTCGGGCTGCCGTTGCCAAGATATTTGTTGCATGGATTCCATGCTTCCAGGATGTGGCATTTCAGGGATGTACACAAAGTTTCCCGAACTATTTTATGTACTAAGAAAGGAGTTGTGTTTGTGTTGGAATGAGGTGCCATTACAGGTTTCTGATTTCAAATAACGATGCATCAATTTTTAATAGAAGTATTAGATTACATAACTTAAGTACTGAGGTATTTATTTAAATTGTTTACGTTACTCTATAAAAGTAAGCAGAGAACATTTAATTTATTTTCCTTTTCACTGTTTATTAATATTAATTTATTTCACATATTTTTACTAAAAGTATGTATTATATTTCATACCCATCATTCTAGAAAAATTGCGTCTTAGATAGACCTACTAAATGCGAACAAAGCCAGTTTAGTTGTTGGGACATATGGTTATGCAGAGACAAACAGGCGGACAGATAGCAAACCCAGAATAATTGTTCGGTATTAGTGATACTGGAAACGTGTAATGCCGCGAAAATCTTGAAATCGAAATTTTGCAGTACCTGTCTTCTTATAATGAAAAAAATAAAATTATAATCGATATGATGATACAGTAAGCATAAAACTCTATTTTTCTACAAATAGGTTGATTTGTTTTCTATTTCTCAATACTTTTACTACACCTCTCAGTGTTGAGTCATATCTATATGCCCATGAGATGCTGTGTTGAATGCAGCGAGAATATAATGATTTTCTTAAAAAATCAAATATCTTACAAATAACTCATTTTCATTTTTAAGTAAATAAATTTCATTTGAAAGGCTTACTTTGCAATATATATATTAAAAATTGATAATTGAGGTGTTCCCTGGACTAACAACTTAACGTACGTCATGTCCTTTTTCCGTTTCCAGCCTATCCTTAATAACACATTTCCCTCCTGACTAAACATTTTCCCTTCCAACAAATACAGCGCCCTCTAGAAACATATCATTGTCCTTCTGAGAAATTCTGTTATACGAGATCTAAAAATGTTTCATTCTCTGTATCTCAAATTCAAGATTTTGTAGTTAAGTTCTTGCTTCAATTAACATGAAATAAAATATTGTGGCTCCATGTTGGAAGATCTGGTTGCCTCGGAAGTTGTGCACGCATCTAGTGCGAGGGAAGGCGCGGGGAGACGAAACTCTTGCTTCGGAAGGCGCTGTAACGTGGGGCGGGGCGACGCGGAGCAAAGGGAGCAGGGGGGAATATCTTGAAACGTATCCCTCTGGAAGGTTCGCAAAGCCACGCGAACCGAAGATTCGAGAACGTGTGATTTAATAAATAAAAGGAAGTCAGTCAGCTGGGAGAGAGCTAGTTAGTCTTGGACAGCGGAGACGTATCCAGAGGATCTGAGTTCGAGGTGCAGTGAACTTGAGTGAGTCCGTAACTGTGGCAGCGTCCAGGCGAGTGCGGCGTATCCGGAAGTCTTCGGTTCGAAGTACAGTGAACTGTATCTGGAAGGCTTGGCTTCGACGTACAGTGAACTTGAGTGAGTGAGCTAGAACAACTAGACAAGGCGAACGAACTGAGAACTGACAGTTTTGTTCAGTACATAGTGCTTTGTGAACATTAATTGAACTTAGGAGTACATTGTTGTTCTTCTGAATAATACACGTGAATTGTCATTGTCGTTCGGTAGAGTGCAATAACGACTACTGTGTTGCTGTGTTGAGTGAAATACCATTGTTGACGGGTGTGTGGTTAAAGTTGGAAATAAAAGTCACATTGTTGAAATAAAAGTTACAATATTAATCTATAATTTATTTTGTTATTTCTTATTTCTAACACAGCCCCGCTATAGTTGTAATGTATTATTCATAGCCTGTGTTTATTTGTATTTTTTGTATGTTTTTTTATATTCACGATGTAATTTTTCGTACACAGGCAATAAAGACCTTGGCAATTTTTAACGTAATGAATATGGATAGTACAGTCCCTTACTGAGAGAGTAAATTTGAATAATGTGTTACATTATACAGAGAAAATACAAAAAACATATGTTGACTTATTTTTCAGATTTACATTTTGTCAATATCTTATTTGAAAGAAGAATTGCATGCTGAACTACTGCTATTTATTTTGTTTTTATAAAAGAAAATAAATCAGAGAGGCTCAATTTATTGGTATAGAGTCATACACATCTGTAACTCCTACGTTTGAAAATGCGAGTACTTACCTCTTGGCTTTGGAATCTTGACCCGTGGGACGTGAAAGCTGTATCGAGTATGCAGCACGGAGGTCATGTGTGCACAATCCATAGTAATCTATCTGCATTAGTTGGAGCTCTCTGTCTTTTATAGCCAGTCTGTGTTGTTTGCTCCGCTCTTTGTTTTTCTGTGAAAACAATGGATTGGTTTCTTTAAGTCAAGTACAAAAGATTTCACAGCAAATACAAGTGCATTTAGATGATAATCGTGACTTATAGTCGAGGTGTTGATTATTTTATCACAATTTTATTATGTTTCTTGTTCGAATCCTCGGTGGCCCAATAGTTACTACGATTATCTTTAGATGTGAAGTTCGCTGATTTAAAGTCGACTGAAATAAGTTGATTCTTAAAGACGACCTATGGCTCCTTCGTTATAGAATAAAGCTGCAAGTGTACCTCTTATGAATATTTTCTCACTATTTTTTATTACTGAAAGACAAATTGAATTTCCGTTTCTCTCTCAGATCAAAATCCAACCTTAAAATTCATTTTGTTGTTCCGATAAGTCTTTGTAATGTTTTGATAGTTATTTATATTTTAAATCAATGACTTTTCAATTATGTACAGTTTCCCTAGAAAAGGATGAGACGATTGAATATTCCTAAGTCTCAGATGTAAGACACTGCGCATGATCAGAGACCAGAGCACTGATACACAAGATAACGAATATTGAGTTACTTAAATTCAGGCTATTTGGTTTGTTACTAGCATCGTTCCAAAATTCACTTCAAAAGCTGCAAAAAATATGATAATATTACGTAAATAAAAGATAAATATATACATAAATCGTGTAGTTAAATCGACAATGGACCTTCATGACTAGATTGAAACTCCGCACAGACAGGAAAGCTTTCGTGAAGTTTCAATAGCTCATACGCTAAGACTTCTGCGTGGTGTGTAGAAGAGTGCGAGTTCGATTCCTCGTCTAAACAACGTTTTTTTTTCTAAATAACTTTGAATAGCTAAATAACGTTTAAATAGAGTTTTAAAAGTCCTCAGATTAAGTGTTAATGAACACAGACAATACAAAATTACAAGTTATAATATTATAAACGTTAATCTAATGAATGCATTTATACATACACACACATACAATGCAAATGTATATATATTAAAAACTAACAATTAAAATGAAATTAAAAAATATTCCTAAGCCACACAGACACACTTTTATAAAGGTTTAGAGTCCTTAGGCTATGTCATTTGTTGAGTAATTATTGCAATATTTTATTAGTAGCTTTCCCATATGTGTAAGAAATGCACTCGCACAAAAACAATTTTTGTTAAAAGTGTGGCTTTGGATTATTTCATTCTTACCCCTTCAGTTGATTTGAACTATTTTATCTACGTGTTTGCAATAGTGTTTAATTTAATGTGCATTCAATTTAATTCATGTTATGATTGAATGAAAAAGCACTTTTGCAGTTATTGACTAATTGCATATATTAATACTAATTATTAAATGCATCCATTAAGTTACCAATTGCAGCATCTTTTGCAACATCTTGAATGTTTAAGTTGTCAATAATATTTCTTTACTATATACTATAAGACGTTAAAAGAATTTGCAATAGATTTGGGATCCTCTACTTTATAATCACTGGTTTTAATGAAAAAAATATTTTCTTTCTTAGGATATCTACAATTATAACTTTAATAATATTCCGAATAGCTTTAATTGCATTATCTGAATTTTGTACTTTTCTATTCAAATGTATTCTATTTCCCTCTTTCATAATTTTTGATAAATTACACTGTACTTCTTGTAGTATTTAAGAACATGAGGATCATTACATTGCAACTCATTACATATAGGTTCTTCTTTTTAATACATGAGATTTTTAAGTCCCTGTGTTATCTACATGTTTTTACTTTTGAATTTTTTTACAACATTGTGAAGTGATTCTGATATTAAGTGAGAAATACAATACATTTATTATTAATATCAGTAGTATCAGTATCATATACGTTTTCCCAAGATTCATTTCGTAGACATAAATGTAAATAATCACTAGATAGGCTACAGCATTTACGACCCTTTTTAGTTTTTAAATTAATATTTTGAAATTGTTCAGACACATTGGAAACACTTAGGATTTGTTTATCATGTTCAGACAAGCCATTGATTATAGGTTCTGTCAGTCTAATTCTGTGTACAAAACTTTTATCAATGGCTGTGCTACTTCAGCTTGTATGCAGGTGGGAAAATGACTCTACGACTAAGATTTCCAGTTTCAAGGAGTGAATTTAATTTGCTTTTACGGAAAAGTTCCGAGAGATAATCTATGTTTATGTCACTACAGATCAGAAATTCCATATGAGATTTCTAAAGTCTTTTCTTTAAAAATTCAATGTTGGCTATAAATATTAATAAATAATGTAAGAAATATGAATGTAGTTAGAAGTTTGATTTACGTTATAAAAAGCAAGAAGTTATATTCCTCGGCAAGACTCGAACTTTCGATGTTTGGTTTTGTCGTCCAACGCATAAGCACGGACCTATTCAATTCTTATTTCAATAACGTACAATTTAGCTGTAGCAATGTGGTGTCATAACTTGGGATTGGTTTACTTAATGTAATTAGATTTAATTTGATTAGTTTCGCAACAATTGGACTTCCTGTTATATCCTGTTATTTAAATATTTAATTTAGGGTTGATTTATTAACTCTTACTGTGCAAGATGACCCTTATTTCAATAATTCTATATCACGTTAAATAGTCATGTCTACACTAAAGTATTATCGTCATCCCTCATTTCTCATCTTAATGGCGAACCGACGTGACATGAGACAGCGAGTTATAGCTCTAGTTGGAGCTGGATATGGGGCTAGATCTGCTGGCCGTTTGGTCGGTGTTCCTGGAAGTACAGCCGCGAGGGGGTTCATCGTTACCAAAATTCAGGGGAGGTCGAAAATCGGCCTATTCCTGGGCGTCTCCGGATTTCTTCATTGGAAGAGGATGCTCTCTTATTCGAGACAGTTAGACTGGACCCCTTTCGGATTGCTAACGAAATAAGAGCAGCATCTTACTTTCCCGGTTCTTCACAGACTGTGATCAGCAGGTTGAGGAACCGTGGTATTAGGAGCCGGAGGGCTGCGCAAATGGAAATATTGGGGGAAGCACAAGCTGTCAACCATCTTGCCTTCGCTACCAATCGAGTGGATTTCGATTGGAGAAATGTAATTTTCTCCGAAGAAACAACCACCTCGAGTGATTACGAAGGTCCTGTCCGTGTCTATCGTGAGGATGGTCTCCGACATGATCAGCGCTATGTGCACCGACGTGAAAGATCGGGGCGCTTTAGCATATCGTGTTGGGGGTGGATGTCTTACGTTGGACCTGGCGTTATAGAACGCGTCGATGGCCGGTTTAATACGGGAACTTACGAGCACATTCTGGAAAATATTTTCCTTCCTTCCGTCCGAGAACGTTTTTGCGAAGGAACATTGCTGTTCCAACAGGATAACCATCCCGTGCACTATGCCGCAAGCATTCTAAGATGGTTTCAAAGGAGACCCGAGATCGAAATCATTAATTGGCCTCCGAAGTCACCTGATTTGAATGTCATCGAAAATTTATGGGCGGAATTGAAAAAGAGAAGGATAGCTACCTATGCCCACCGACGCCCTCGAAATCGAGACGAATTTTGGGATCAAGTTGTTGACACCTGGGAAGATCTCGCCGGGGATCAGAACTTATTCCACAATCTCGTAACATTCATGCCGGATTGACTTAGAGCTGTAATAGAAGCTGATGGTATGTTGACAAGATTTTAAGTTAACAGGTCTCTTTTAGTTTTTTATGATTTTTGTTTGAGAAAGAATACTTTTAACTTCCAAGTAAGATTTATTTTTTTTTTGACAAGGTTCAGTCCACTTGTAAGACCCAAAAATTGGACATAAATTATTCCATATTTTTCAACAAATTAGATAGTAGAGGAACTCTGAACAAATTAATTACAACTCAATAAAAAAAAAGTTTCATCTGGGATCGAACACGAGACGTGTCGGTTATACGAAGGAACCGACACGCTACTATATGAGCTACCGAGACAAGACAGTGACAGCAGCAGTCCAGAATGTAGATCCGATAGCAGGCATTTGCCATTCGGTACAGAGAAGCAATGATATTTTGTTACCCGAGCTAAGTTGTGAAATCGTGGCCTTAAATGGCTGTCTTCTTCGTGATCCTTATTCTGGTCCTTGTCCTTGTGGTCCTTGTAACAATTCTTGTTCTATTTTTCATGGTACTTATCGTTACGTCGATATCGAGTGAACCGCGCTGTAGAACTTTAACTTCCGACGACCAAGAATCGTCTCATTCTTTTTAAGGGTAACTGTACAGTAGTGGCAAAAAACCGGACCGACCCATCTAGCAGATTTCAGAGTCACAGATTCAAATTTTGCTAGTCAGAAAACACATCCAGCTTGTATAATTAATTGTAACACTGAAATTTATTGCATTTGTTCGATTCTTACCGTCTTTTGTTTCCTTCAGTGCCTCAAACTTACAGACGAAAAGCTTTGAGAGTTTTATTTTCATCTGGCATCAGTATTACATTTCTACCTCTATTCGTCAAGGATAACTGCTTATTTTTACATTAAATAGCAGTACATACCTCTGGCTTCACTATCCATATTGAAATTACCACAGTTTGACACAATACACAGCACAGGATTCTTTTGTATCAGCTACAAGGATCGGTCCGGTTTTTTTTTGCCACTACTGTACAATAAAACAAATATTATAGAATATAATATTTTGTCATTGTATTTTATTGTTATTGAAAGCTAACATTTTCGCCTTGAGGCATTATCAGGTTTTGATTTACATTTACAGTATCTAATTTTTCAAGACAAATGGGCCACCGGCGTGGTTCAGTCGGTTAAGGCGCTTGCCTTCCCGTATGAAGTTGCGCTAGGGCACGGGTTCGCTTCCCGCTTGGGCTGATTATCTGGTTGGGTTTTTTCCGAGGTTTTCCCCAACCGTAAGGTGAATGCCAGATAATCTATGGCGAATCCTCGGCCTCATTTCGCCAAATACCGTCTCGCTATCACCAATCTAATCGACGCTAAATGACCTAGTAGTTGATACAGCGTCGTTAAATAACAAACTAAAAAAAAAGACAAATGGACCGAAGAAATGAAATTTCCAACCCGAAATTTTCCTAAATAACTGTGGGAAACCACGGAAAACCACAGCCACGTTGTCGATCCGGGGATTCGAACCGAGGACCTCCAAAATGCGAGTCACATGCTTAACGCACGGGTCACCTCGCTCGGGTTTGGAGAAAGTAAATTGAGTTTATGACGTAAAGTATAGACTTAGTGTTGGATTATGTTTTCTGTTGTTTTCCCTGCCTTTAATATGTAGGCTAAGTTATTTTCTTCTCGTCATCATATTGTTACTGTCTTTATGATCAAACAATTGATGGAAAGCGAAGGCAGTTTAAATATTCTAAGTAGCTGAAAATGTGTGTTAAATATAGAATTGCCAAATCCATTGCTTGTTCTCTGCGCATAATAGTAAACAGAGTGAAATTCAGGAAAATCCATCATGTTGGCGTACAGAAACATTTGAAGAAATAAATTTGACAGAATAAGAACTTCGTGTAGTGGCTTATGGAGATTGGGAGCCGAATGGAGGTGACAGCAGCTGTAAATCTTAGAGAAAAATACTTGCAGGTAGACAAGAGAATCGATATACTGCTAAGGTAGCGAGACTGAATTAACTCGCAAGTAGAATTTAAAGCATTTCAAAAGTCATATTGCTCGCGGATGACAAATAATTGCTAAAATAATTATTATAAATTGAATTTTAAATTACTGCACGAGAAGTAGTGACTGTAATAATTATAATTTATAAACCTTCACATAAAACATTAATGTAAATACACTGCTCCGTCGATATAGGAGAAAGTAAATGTTCGCCTACTTAGATATAAACGCAGAGGAATTTCCTTGCAATTGCCATGAGGCAGAGCATGAAAGTCGAGAAATATTATAGACAGAAAAACATCGAGCATACGGGAATGGGTATTTAAGAGTTGTTAATTAATTATAAAAAGTGAATTTGATACAACGTTAATACTACGTAATTACTTTTATTTCCTATAATATATCCACCTAAAATACAATTATACATAAATAAATGTGTAAATAAATAAGAAAATAAATAAATAAGTTCATAAATATTTAAGTAAATAAATATGGGCCAAAAAAAAGACACAAAGTTAGAAATAGGCTACTCTATTTTCGGAAATACATAACATTAATTTATTATGAATACGCTGTTGGAAAGAGTAGACTTTAAAGATGAGCAGAACTTTTTATTATGTTTTTTGAGGCTCAATTAAAATCTTATGAAGGTCAATACACAATGATGCGAAAAATGTTGTTTTTGAAGACAATTTATTACTTTAAAATGCAGAAACTGAATGTTGGTAAAATTAATAATAATTAATGATCTTTCAAACAATCAAAATTAAAAATGATGCTCAATGTGACCGCCATTTGCCCGCACAACCATTTGTAGGCGTCTTCTCCATTGTCCAAAAGCACTGGATATCTGTCTTTGATCAAGCCGGTCCCAACATTCAAGAAGGCGTTGTCTTAAATGTTCAATATTACGAATTCTTGTTTTGTAGTAAACTGCTTTTTGTAGTTGACTTCATAAAAATAGTCCATAGGGTTAAGATCTCGTTTGAAACTCCAGCGGAAACCATCAGAGAATCTGAGAACTGCGATATTTCACGCAATAATCTCTCAGGAGGGATATCATGTCCGTATCTTGCTAATCAATCGTTGTACACTTGAAACAGACTATTCTCGCTGAGCGTAGTTCCTTACAATTTGACGGGCAGATAAATTATTATATTGGTGCAAATGTTTAATTAAAATCTTGTCTTCGTTCGTTAAGCGACCCATTATTTACAAAATGAGAACTAAAAACGGAAGAAAACAAATGATGATAGCACAACAAACGGCTTAGCCTGCTGAACTCGTAAGACCATAATGATTAGTTCGGCATAAACGATCGATTTTGCATTGTCTTACAAAAAATAAAAAATAATATTTAATAAATGGTAAAAAATTAAATATTACAGTACTTTCCCGGTCTACAAGGACTGTGAAATTTGCCTGTGAAATAAACTTTCAAATAAAATCATTAGCTACTGGAATATAACCATTTAAATTTTGTGGCGCTTTTTGGCCCACTGTGTATAAATAAATACCTACACTTCATTTCATAGTGCCTGACAGGGGATGTAAACATTGCCGGCAGAGAAGGAGAGAAGTATAACTTTGCTATTCAACCAATGGTAGAATGTCTCATTTCATGCTTGCCTTGAAGTTGGCGGGGGTAGAACGCTTCAGACCACCCAACTTTAAGATAAACGTGGAGTGAGACCTCTGCTATTGGTTGAATAGCAATTATACTTCTCTCCTCCTCTCCCGACAATGTTTACATATCCTGTCAGGCATTATGGAACGAAGTATAAATAAATAAGTAGATAGATAAATAGATAGATACATAGATAGATAGATAGATAGATAGATAGATAGATAGATAGATAGATAGATAGATAGATAGATAGATAGATAGATAGATAGATAGATAGATAGATAGATAGATAGATAGATAGATAGATAGATAGATAGATAGATAGATAGATAGATAGATAGATAGATAGATAGATAGATAGATAGATAGATAGATAGATAGATAGATAGATAGATAGATAGATAGATAGATAGATAGATAGATGGTTCTATTGAGCAATATTATACCTAAGATGTACTACATTATCAGAATTTTCTCCTAAATCCCATGCACGGGTCTTCTGACCGTACGTGCTGTGTAAAACAAGTCCTACTTTGTAGTTTTCACTCGCCCCCCCCCCCAACCACTCTTCAAAAGAACACACAGATTAAAATGAAAATGGCACAAACAAAACACATTATATAATATATCATAACCTAAAACAGGCATAAAAATGTATAATTGAGTAGTTACCAATATCCCTTCGTCAGTTTGCATCATAAACTTCAACAGCTGAAGTTCTAATCTGTCTCACCTTCAAGAGAAACAATCCAGTCTTTTGTTCGCATTCTCTAATAAATGAGTAAGTAAATAAATATTACTTTAAACTTTCATATAATATCCTTAATATTTGCGCCGATTTCTGGGCGTTGAATAATATTTACGTTGTCAAAAATACTCAGACGTGAACGTTTTGTAACATGATACCTTACCGGTATGCAGGAGCTTAGATTCTCGTCACAACAACAGATCACGTTATACTGTTTTTGCTTTCTTTAAACTTAAAAGCATTCTACTAAATCGGCAGAGCAGTGTAATATTACACAGAAACATTATTTACTGCGACGATAACGGTGGCGAACTTGAAGTTTAATTACGTGGAGCAATTTTGATTTTAAATTCGGTGCGTCTTGCACACCCCTCGCGTCGTCCTGTTATCATTGTTATTGATTCATTGTGTAGCCGCTATGTAAGGAGGCGCCGCTGCCGCCACAAGGGATCTACGCACGACAGACGCGTCCAGGAGTGAGGCGAGTCGTTTGCTCAAGATTCCCCCACTTTGTCTACGTGAAAACAGTATAAAGCCCCATATTGTGGACTTATTTAGAGGAGCCTTCATCCGCAACTCTGTCCCTGCTTTTAAATTGATCCTGCTGCGGTCGTGCTACGAACGAACTCTTCAGTAGCATATTTCTGTTTGCTTGTTCCTTTCTGTGAATCACAGATAAATTAGAATCAAATGCGAATTTTTCAGTAAAAACTAAATTTATGTTGTGTTCACCATGTTTGCTTCCACACTAAGGAAAGCAGCGAATAGTATATTGCAGGTTTGCTCATTCTCTGACTCCCGATTACGTTCTGTAATCACAACCTTCGAATGTAGAGCGTGCTGTTCCTCGTTCGAAGCTCGACGGATGACTGCGGAAGGCAGTTCAAGTATTTAGTAAACGTACGAACAGTGCGGGACGACAGAGTCAAACCCTTCTGTAAGCAAACGATCATTCCGTGCAGTTTGAGAGGAAGACTATTTTTCTTGTGCGTTCTGTGAAAACGTAAAGTGTTTACTATGTTGTAAAGTACTGTCAGTACTGAGCAACATAAAATAACATTATAAGGTCTGCCATCCAGAACATGCTGTTTTCTGTAATATGTATTGATATACCAACGTTGTTATTACTATTATTATTATTATTATTGTAGTGATTTTATTCCAGCAGAAATACATGTTTTGATAAAATAATTGTTCAGGGTGCAATGTGTACTACAACTTCAAGAATTGAAAGCATTAAAGAAAGGTCAAACATTGAAGAAAGTCGAACAATTCAGAATCTATGTTTAGGAGCAAGTCATGTAGTATGTTGAGAATTAGCTAAGGCACTAAAACCCTTCGCGGATGGTGAACTTGTAAAGAGATGTATGGTGCCTGATCAAAATATAGTTAATTATATCTCTGTGGTCTACTGGAACAGTTCAAATTTGAATTCACAGAATATAGATTTAGTGATTTTGAACGTATGGAGAGTGATATTAATCTTTTTGTTAATCCTTTCGTAGTAAATTTAGTACAATCCGTGAGAGTGCCGTTCCAGGACGAGTTAATTGAGCTACAGAGTAACGTAGAATTCAGAACTAAATAGAGAGAATATGACTTGACAAGCATATAATTAAAAAATGAACAAAACGAAATATTCCAAGATGAGCTTATTCGCTGTCACTATGTTAGCTACCTTCTCCTCGACATACGTGTGCGAACAATTATTTCCGAGAATGAAGGTTGCTTAATCGAAACTTAGATCCCGATTAACAGATGATCATCTTTTGTGCCAGCAGCGCATTGCAGTAAATTCGTTGGAATAGATTTCCGATTACTTGCAGAAAAGAATACATATGTTGAATAGAACGCAATGTATGGTGAAATATGAAAATAACATTATCTATTATATTATTATATCATAACTATATTATGTACTGTATAATAAATAATGTAATAACTGAATATTACAGTGTATGTTCTTTCCTTTTTCAAATTCAGTTTATTATCCGTATTTGTAAGAGTGTTAGAACTATGCCACTGCTGGTGCTGCAATGTACAGTACGATGCAATGTAGTTGCGGAGCCCAGTCCCTACACTGTGTGTGTTATACGGTGCAGCATCATCCGTGTAATCGGTGCTTTTACAATTTTGAGCATACCTGGTATATTGGGTAAATTTTCATTTAGATTCTTCAGCATCTCTATCAATTTATCGGCACATGACGTTATCTTTACATTAGATACATAAATATTTATTGTCTGATAGCTTTACATGTATGTAGAATGTTAAAATATGGTTAAAGGCTATCACAGTAAAGAATATTCACAAATATAGATCCAAAAACCAATACCTGCAGAGCTCTAAGGTGTCTGTAGACCATACATTTCATCTTTCCACTCTCTTGGACATAGAAAGGACGCGACAGTGAACAGCGAAAGTGCACACATGCGAGCGTGGAAAGATAAAATGTATACACTATATTATTGATAAAGCAAGTAGCTATGTGGTGTCTATTTATTTCTGCAGCGCTCAGTTCTTCCTCATGAGCAGAGACCGAATTTGAAGCAATATGAAGTAAAAAATACACATTTAAATATGTAGGGAAACTGAAAAAAAGTATGATGAATTAAAATATAAGTCCCTTAAAAAGGGAACCTTTATCGAACATGTTATTTTTCTTTGCAATAGATTAAGAAAAATTATTCACCATTTTGTTATCCTACGAAATTATTTGACTATCCATACTTTACGAATTATTTACCTCCCATTGGTACAAGCTATTACAATAAGGTATTGCAAGATGGGGTTGTCCGTTTAGTACCTACCTCCTCCAATAACTCTGCTACAGAAAATAATTATAAAAATGTCTTAATAAGCCTCTTGATTATCCCCAGAACTGTTGTATTCTGAATGTAAAGTATTTAGCATCCACCAAGTTTTACAACGATGTCTTATTGAGTTTCGTACGTAAAAACCGTAATATATTTAATTTGTATTCACATAAATACAGAACTAAAATATTAGACAATATATGCTTGACAAAACCTAAATATACCACAATTGTAGCTTATAATCATAATAGCAACTCCAGTCCGAGACTTTAAAACGAGATAACAACTAAATTATCAAACATTCAATTTGCTAATGCTCCTTATTAAAAAAAAAAGTAAATAAAAAATATTGTTTAGAGAGGCTATGTATAAAGTTTCAATTACTGTAATATCTCTATTTTTCTTTTTCTCTTTTTACTTTTTATTTTTTGTTAATTAATTAAATGTTTTAAAATTTTGTGGAATACTCCCTGAGCACGAGTATGTACTGTTTCTGGGGATGCTAGAGTGATTTTTATATATAAAAAACTGTCTGTATCTTTAATCTAGCTATAAAAATATTATTAATTGATTTATTTTACACTGATTGTGATGTCATAAAAGTGAGCTTAAACACTAAACATAATTTTATGAGACCTATTGATTGTCCCATTTATCAATTTGTAATATTTATTATAATGTTTCTATCTGTCCTTACGTTAGTGATAAATCTGTAGGTAAGCAAGCGTCTGTGGCTAAAATGCTAGCGCACTGGCCTTCCATCCAGGCGATTCCGGTTCGATGCCCGGTTATGTCTGGTTGGAATTTGTGGTGGTCAAAACTGACACGCGTGCCACAGCATCTTGTTTGTGCTGAAGTTGACATTGTATTCAAGATTCAAAACTAGACCTCATAGACTGTTTACAATGCATTATATTGACTATTTCGTTTATATGACGTCATTCCATTTTCGACCAATGAAGTGTATTGAAATTTTGAATTCCAACCAATCACAGCCACACTTTGCGATAATTTTTGCAGCTAGATTTATCGCTATCAATTTATCGCATGACCGTTCTTTTGTTTAGTCGTTGTCGCCAACTGTTCCCCCGTAAATCGATCATGAATACATTGAGACGCAACTACACGGTTAAACTTTTCTTTCAACTTTAAAGCAATGAATGCAAGATTAATATTTAATATTAATTAATATATTTACGCAGTGAAGACGACGTTCAAAACGGCGCACCATGTAGAAACAAAATCTTCATGCATCTTAATTGAACGTACGTTTTAAAATTGATTCTTTCAATATGCTTCCCAGATTGCATGCATACGCAATTGGAATATTGAACTGTGTAGATGCAGCTTTAGTTCCGTTACACACTACAGCGAGAATGCGTTTGTCGAGTTTTAAGAAATGCTTCCTATAGCACAGAGTAACGGTCAAAATAAGGACAGCTCACTTTGGTCTTGCTCCCACAGGTAACCTAACCTATAATTGTAGCATATAAAATTTGTATTATGTGAATGAAATTAAACAATTAATAGAAAGTCAGTAATATATACAAGGTCTTTGATCAAACTGCCTTCCGTATGGCGTAATAAAATTTGTGTTAATTATCCATACAGAGCAACATATATCTCGCTGTGAATACATAAACATTGCTATATAGCTGTCCCCACACATATTACACAGTTCTTTGTTTCTCGATGTAGTGTGTTAATGTAACGATGAAGTACTAAATAAAGTGCGAAATTCTACTTCCAATCTACATCTTCATCTTCTTATTCCATGTCCATTGTAGGCTATCTGAAAAAATTACATTCCTTCATTCGGATTTGATAACTGCGTTTTCACAAATTCTTCATTTAATTAATGTATTAGTCAGGTTACTTGTAACTATATTATAAAATGGTGTGTGGATAAGCTTCAGGGCTTCTACCGCGTTGTCTTGGTGTTATTGGCTGATGTTTCGACCGCTGTGTTGTGGCCGAAACGTCAGCCAATAACACCACGACAACGCGGTAGAAGCCCTGAAGCTTATCCACACACCATGTACACCAGCCGCTGAAGCCTACGCGAACACTTATATTATAAAATGTTTTAATTAAATTATGATTTCAGCAGATAATGAAAATGTATTTCTGTTAGGTATAATAATAAGAAAAAAGCTCAGTACTTGTAATTAACATTATTAAACCTGTATTTCGCTTTTCGTAATTGGCATTACTGAATAACATCTAATTTCTTCATTACAGTAATCGATAGGCCTATTCATCTGTTTCAACTTCACAATATCTGAATAGTTGAAGTATTCATAAATGTACAATAATTATTAAAATTTTGTGAGAGAATTTTAGAGTTACATTATTTACATTTTTATTTTATTCACGAAATAGTCCCAATAAATGTCACTCAAGGTCTGAGATTTCCCAGATAAATCTCAAACCTGTCGTGACATTACTATAGATAAAGGCTGATACTACATTGATGTTTCCTACAATTTAAGTTATTTGTTCATTAATTTAATTCATTTATTTTTACTGGCAGAGTTAAGACCATAAGACCTTCTTTTCCACTCAATCAGTATAAAAATGTATAGCAAATATAAATAAAACACTGGAATAATCTATATCTATACTAATAATAAATCTGTAGCCGAAATTTTTCTGGTAATTTTCGATTTTCCAAAAATAATTGATCCTGACATATATAATTAACCACCCTGAAACCGAAAATCGCATTTTTGAAATTTTTATTTGTATGTCTGTCTGTCTGTCGGTCTGTATGTTTGTTACCTTTTCACGCGATAATGGCTGAACCGATTTCGATGAAAATTGGAATATAAATTAAGTTCGTTGTAACTTAGATTTTAGGCTATATGGCATTCAAAATACATTATTTGAAAGGGGGGTTATAAGGGGGCCTGAATTAAATAAATCGAAATATCTCGCTTATTATTGATTTTTGTGAACTGATATTTAATGAGATAAATGAGTTTTAAAATTAAAATAACTGCCATCTAAGGCGGTGTATTGAAATAAAAAACAAATGACTTCGTCTATAAGGGGCCTTGGAAAGCAACAATCGAAAGCTATGAAAGATAGCCTACAGAGAATGTTTCTGTGTTTGTATGAAGTAATATCGAAAGCTAAATTAACCGATTTGTATAATTAATTATTATTTCACCATTGGAAAGTATAGTTTCTCTAGATGGACATAATGCTATAATGTTATTACAGTAACTTCTGATATAATGTAATATAATATAATATAATATAATATAATATAATATAATATAATATAATATAATAATAATATAATATGCGGATGACGTGAATATGTTAGGAGAAAATACACAAACGATTAGGGAAAACACGGAAATTTTACTTGAAGCAAGTAGAGCGATCGGTTTGGAAGTAAATCCCGAAAAGACAAAGTATATGATTATGTCTCGTGACCAGAATATTGTACGAAATGGAAATATAAAAATTGGAGATTTATCCTTCGAAGAGGTGGAAAAATTCAAATATCTTGGAGCAACAGTAACAAATATAAATGATACTCGGGAGGAAAGTAAACGCAGAATAAATATGGGAAATGCGTGTTATTATTCGGTTGAGAAGCTCTTATCATCCAGTCTGCTGTCCAAAAATCTGAAAGTTAGAATTTATAAAACAGTTATATTACCGGTTCTTCTGTATGGTTGTGAAACTTGGACTCTCACTCTGAGAGAGGAACATAGGTTCAGGGTGTTTGAGAATAAGGTGCTAAGGAAAATATTTGGGGCTACGCGGGATGAAGTTACAGGAGAATGGAGAAAGTTACACAACACAGAACTGCACGCATTGTATTCTTCACCTGACATAATTAGGAACATTAAATCCAGACGTTTGAGATGGGCATGGCATGTAGCACGTATGGGCGAATCCAGAAATGCATATAGAGTGTTAGTTGGGAGACCGGAGGGAAAAAGACCTTTAGGGAGGCTGAGACGTAGATGGGAGGATAATATTAAAATGGATTTGAGGGAGGTGGGGTATGATGATAGAGACTGAATTAATCTTGCACAGGATAGGGGCCGCTGGCGGGCTTATGTGAGGGCGGCAATGAACCTTCGGGTTCCTTAAAAGCCATTTGTAAGTAAGTAATATAATATAATATAATATAATATAATATAATATAATATAATATAATATGTATACTAATAATAAATCTGCAGCCGACATTTTTCTGGTAATTTTCGATTTCCCAAAAATAATTGGTCATAACATATATAATTAACCACCCTGATACCGAAAATCGCTTTTTTTAAATTTTTGTTTGTATGTCTGTCTGGATGTTTGTTACCTTTTCACGCGATAATGGCTGAACGGATTTCGATGAAAATTGGAACATAAATTAAGTTCTTTGTATCTTAGATTTTAGGCTATATGGCATTCAAAATACTTTATTTAAAAGGGAGGGGTTATAAGGGGACCTGAATTAAACAAACCGAAATATCTCGCTTATTATTGATTTTTGTGAAAAATGTTACATAACAAAAGTTTCTTTAAAAATGATTTCCGATAAGTTTTGTCCCAGGAAAAATTTTGATAGGACTGATATTTAAGTCTGTCTGTCTGTCTGGATGTTTGTTACCTTTTTACGCGATAATGGCTGAACGGATTTCGATGAAAATTGGAATATAAATTAAGTTCGTTGTAACTTAGATTTTAGGCTATATAGCATTCAAAATACTTCATTTAAAAGGGAGGTCATAAGGGGGCCTGAATTAAATAAACCGAAATATCTCGCTTATTATTGATTATTGTGAAAAATGTTACATAACAAACGTTTCTTTAAAAATGATATCCGATAAGTTTTATTCCGTGCAAAATTTTGATAGGACTGATATTTAAGGACATACAAGAGTTTTAAAATAACTATACAATACATTTCCACCGCCGCCTCAGATTATAGTGTCGTTGTTCCGTAACTTCTATGTGCAAAATATTAAATTTTTTAGTAGGAAGAAAAACTAATTTATTCATTCTATGGCATTAGTGCATAGGAGATCGTAAATTCTTACATTTTCGAAAGAAAGAAATATAATTAAGTTACATATAGTAGATTGTATTATTTGTAAGTTATTTAATACAGCAAAAATCTTAAAATCGATATATGACATAGGAGTTATTGCAGGAACGACGACAGTGGCCACAATGAAATCAAAACAAATGACTTCGTCTATTTAAGGCGGCCTTGACGTTTATCAATATTAATATACAGAGAATATTTTGTGTGTTTGTATGGAGTAATATCAGCAGCTAATTAACCTTCACTATTCGAAATTGTTAGTTTCTCTAGATGGGTGTAATGCTACAAATGAGGACTGAGGTAAGATAAAAATAAATCTGTACGCACAGAAAACTTGATATTCTGCGAAATATTGTATAACTTGATTATTGGAACTTTATTTGGTCCACATAAAATACTCTAATTTTATACACTCATTTTACCATAGAGATCACTGGCGCTGAGGTATTTTAAAAAGTGTCATGAAATGGCGTTCCTGCGCTCATAATTATAATTATTATTATCATAATTATTCGTTTCCTGTGTTTCTTAAAATAATATTTATATAGGGTACCTCATTTTTTTATTTTCATAAACAATGATATACAACCGAGCGAGTTGGTCCAGGCGTTAGCATTTGAGACACGCATTCGGGGTCCCGGGTTCAAACCCCGTGGCCGACCAATCTGACTGAGGTTTTTCATGATTTCCCTTAGTCATAAAGGCAAATGCCGGTTTGTAAAGATACATGCCATTATTCATCACCGCCTCAATTACCAATACCAAAAACATTAATCAAAGTCTATAATCAGTTACATGAACACAAGCCATCTACAACACACAATAGAAACAGGAACTCAATAAGAGTAAAAACGGCCTACTGATATACCCATACATTCTAAACACGCAACATGACCACAGATGTTAAGGCGTGAATAAAATAAACTTAACAAAAAAAAAAGATGCACAGTAGGGTTAACATAAAAATGATCTTCGTACACAATCAACTCTATTAATTTGGAGTGATTTATTAGAGGATGCATTCAAGACTAATTTAGAAAAATGTTAATAGAATTATATTTGCACCAAATGAGTGGTCTCTGGACCAGAATGATAGCATTTTAATTATTTAAATACAATTTAAATTAAGTAGCATATTAAACGATTTATTCTTCTATCAAACACGAATATTCCCTGGACCCAACGTTCTATTTTAATTATGTAATTACTTTATATTTATTTCTAACTAGCCGTACCCGTGCGCTCCGCTGCACCCGTTAGAAATAAATATAAAGTAATTACATAATTAAAATAGGACATTTGATCCAGGGAACATTCGTGTTTGATAGAAGGATAAATCGTTTAATATGATACTTAATTGAAATTGTATTTAAAATATTAAAATGCGATCATTTTGATTCAGAGACCACTCATTTGGTGCAATGACAATTCCTTTAACATGATTCTTAATTGTTATTACCAATTATTTTTGGAAAAGCGAAAATTAACAGAAAAATGTTGGCTACAGATTTATTATTATGTTTATATTATATTATATTATATTATATTATATTATATTATATTATATTATATTATATTATATTATGTAAAAAGTGTGTTGATAACGGATGTACTCGAATTAGAAAGTTTTTAATTTGTTGTGGGAGCTCTTGAATCTCAGAAGGAACAGCTTTTACAACAGCGCAACATAATCTGCTTGGCTCATTACCCAATTTTTTTGCATTGCATTTATTGCATATATATTTTATGTATTTTAACACGATTCAATTGAGCATAGTTATAATTTGAATTATACAATAATGGATTTCTAAGCTAAAGTACTATTACTGCATACTAAATCAATACACTCTCGTTGTTCGTTAATTCTCTGAGATAAAAATGAATATGTTCATAAACATTATTTTCAGAAATACAGGAAATGAATATACAGAATAACCTATCAAGTTTACTGTGCATAAGAAGCTATTTTAATCTTACCTGTCCTCAATTCACTCACAAGTTACTGTAATAACATTATAGCATTATGTCCATCTAGAGAAACTACACTTTCCAATGATGAATTAATAATTAATTATACAAATCGGTTAATTTAGCTTCTGATATTACTTCATACAAACACAGAAACATTCTCTGTAGGCTATGTTTCATAGCTTTCGATTGTTGTGTCCAAGGCCCCTTATAGACGAAGCCATTTGTTTTTTATTTCAATACACCGCCTTAGATGGCAGTTATTTTAATTTTAAAACTCATTTATCTCATTAAATATCTGTCCTATCAAAATTTTTCAAAGAGTAAAACTTATCGAAAATGATTTTTAAAGAAATGTTTGATATGTAACATTTTTCACAAAAAATCAATAATAAGCGAGATGTTTCGATTTATTTAATTCAAACTCCCCTTATAACCCCCCTTTTAAATAATGTATTTTGAATGCCATATAGCCTACAATCTAAGTTACAACGAACTTAATTTATATTCCAATTTTCATCGAAATCGGTTCAGCCATTATCGCGTGAAAAGGTAACAAACATACAGACAGACAGACAGACAGACATACAAACAAAAATTTCAAAAAAGCGATTTTCGGTTTCAGGGTGGTTAATTATATATGTTATGACCAATTATTTTTGGAAAATCGAAAATTACCAGAAAAATTTCGGCTACAGATTTATTATTAGTATAGATAAGTGCAGCGGAGCGCACGGGTACAGCTAGTAATAATAATAATAATAATAATAATAATAATAATAATAATAATAATAATAGAAAAATATAGACGTGTTTAGTTGCATGTTATTTCAAGAGTCAACTACAATTTAAATGTTAAATAAGACAATTTGTATCAAAGAAATAATATTTCATAATGAAGGATAAATTAATAAGATTAAAAATAAAAATAATATTCCACAAAAGATATATATGAAGAAAGATCATATTGTAGAGACGTAAAGCATTCTTTTTCACAATCGGTTTTTGAAAATAGTCATTGTCTGAATCCCCTTTATGCACTGTTACACACTATTTACAAAAGAAGTAGGCTATAGTATTATGAAATAAAATACGTTTCATTAAATACAAAACACTGTACATAATATTGTAAATAATGTTAGATCAATAGGCGTACATTCTGTATCATAGTGTAAACAGTAAAAATGGCTCATTCTATGTAATGTACATAGTTTAAATAATATAAATTGTAAATATTAATGGAATTATTAAAGTGATCTATGTTTTGTTCTGCCCAATTTGACCAAACGGGAGGCGCGTGAGCAGACACAAGTTCTTCGTTTGTTACATGCACGCACTCATCTGCTACAGTAAAAAATCTATTAATACTTAACCTCGTAGCCTTGTGGAACAAAGTACGACCCCTAGAGATGACAGGCCAGAGTAATTGTTAAAAATGTCTTTACTTGTTCGTCACAATTCTCACAGGACCATACTAAAGTCTAACCTTCAGTCTCCTTGTTTGAGAAGTCGTCAGCTTACTGAACTCCAGATCAGCCGTCTGAAGAAGCTCGCATCATACCATTTCATACACGTGCAGCATTCTTGAAAGCGATTAGGCAGGCTTTTCTACTGCCTTTTCTATATGCCAGTGGAGCCATGCGCAGACAATAGAACAAGATCATCCTCCCGTTGGAATTTCTTGTTCTCTTCTCAGCGAGCGTTGAATGGGATACCAACTTCTGCGATTGTTCTTGCGCTTTCAGATTCCAATATTTAGAACGGTACAACATCGATTGTTTGTGCGGTATGATCCATTAGCGATCTACTTTCAAGTGTTCTTGTAATCTGGAGCTCTTTAGCCCCTGTTTGAAGTAACGGAGATCGAGTCTTTTGAAGGAAAAGTTTAGCTCTTGGAATTCAGAGAAGCATATGGTAAGTTTAAGACAGAAATTTAGTTAGAATTCATCCGCATGCATCTCTTATCTTCTATTAAGATTTAATGGGATATTTAGTTTGTTGCAATGTAATATAACATCTGCCACAAAATAGAGATCTCACAAATGAAATATATTTTGAGGTGAAGAAATATTTTTAGATGTGGTATGAAAATAAACTTGGTTATTAAATGGCATGTACAACATATTCTCATTATATATGTAAATTTAACGCTGAAATTTCTATAGTCACTATTCCCTCTAGATATGCACCAATATTTCTTAATGTAACATGTGAAATAAAATTTTGCATTCTTACTGTTAGAGTGGGAATTAATTTTCAGTTTCTGTCCTTCGTGAATGCCTGCCTTTTCAAGTAACAACTTTGCACAACGGAAAAGTAATTGCACATTTTTCGAAATCGGTTTCACCATGACTTGGTAAATACTTGTAGTGATGTGGAAAACGTCCCGCGCCATGGCGTCGTGGTCTAAGCATCCTGCCTAGGGCTCGCGTTACGGAATGCGCGCTGGTTCGAGTCCTCATGGGAGAAGAAATTTTCTCATGAAATTTCGGCCAGTGTATGGGACCGGTGCTCACCCAGCATCGTGATGCACTTGGGGAGCTATGATAGGTAGCGAAATCCGGTTGCGAATACCAGCTATAACGGCTGGGGGGGGGGGGTTTCATCGTGCTAACCACACGATACCTCCATTCTGGTTGGATGATCGTCCAACTCTGCTTCGGCATGTGGGCGTGAGGTCAGCAGCCGGCTGGTCGGTCTAGGCCCTTCACGGGCTGTAGCGCCACGGATTATTTTTAATGTGGAAAATATATCTGAATATTTTGTGTATATAAAATTGCACAATTCGATTGCTTTAGAATTTATTATTATTATTATTATTATTATTATTATTATTATTATTATTATTATTATTATTATCATTGTTATTATATTTTGAATTTTATATTAAATATAATTATATGCTTATACAGATGACAACATTAATTTTGAAATAAGTGCAGTTTAAAATTATACAAGAAATAGGTGGATTGTTCAACTATATTAATACTTCGTATTAAATTATTTATTAGAATGTGGTTTACCATTATGTTTCGACCAATGCTTGTAGTGTTGTATTTAGTGTACTTTTACGAATATTATAACGATTTTTAATACAATTTAGCATAAATATTTTAAGTGTTTTAATAGGGCGTATTGTTTATGGAGTAACATGGTTATACTTATTTTATGTTCTTTTTTAAACCAATTAATCGTACATATTAACACATACAAAGACCACCTCTGTAGCGTAGAGATCAGTATGCTGGTCTCTTATGCAGAGGACCCGGGTTCTATTCCCGGTGGGGTTGAATTTCCTGGTTGAGATTTTTTTTTCAGGGTTTTCCCTCAGCCGTAAGGCAAATGCCAGGAAATTCGGGCCACAACATCTCAGAATATCACCGGCCTCATTCATAATCGAAATCACATTCATAACAAATCAGTCATACATATACGGTCACCATCTAGTTCACAGCAATAGCACCAATCTCAACAATAGTACACAGGCCTTCGGATTTCACACACAAGATTAACTCGCGATATGACCAGAGATGTTAAAGCGAGTATAAATAACATCAAGAGAAAAAAAAAAATACCTACCTATAAACTTAATTTCTCAAACTGTTCAGAAAACTGATTTTACACGGACAAAGAAACTGATATTCTAAAAACACTTTTTCTGTATCGGAAATGCTGAAGACTCGCATTTCCGTCGAAATTTTCTAAACTATTTTTGTTGCTTCAGAATTGTTTCCCTACACATTATATAATGAGAAAGTAGGAATGAAAATAGTTGTGAATACTCGTTTTTCTCCTATTATTTCACAAATTCTTAATCGTCATCACATCGTCATCTCCTCATAACGGAAGTTCCCGAACATAAGAGATAGCACTATAACATAAATTAACAAAATTTGACAGAATTTATAATGGAATTAAAATTTTGCTCATATAGAAATATTATTTTGTGCAATAGTACTGAGATTAAAATATTTTGGCATAAATAAAAGGAGTAGAATTCTATTGGAAATAAAATATTTTAGTTGGGAAATTAGTAAAAATTATGCCAATATAATCAAATTGTGGTTCCTAATTAAACAAATATAATAGTAATGCTGAAATTAAAATATTTGGACTATTAAGTGAATAAAGTTGCGCATTTGTTCATGGGATTAAAGTATTTTAAATTATAACTTAAAGTCGGTCTGGTTGGCACAGTCGGCAGACTGCTGGCCTTCTGTGCTCGAGGTTGCGGGTTCGATCCCGACCGAGGTCGACGGCATTTAAGTGTACTTAAATGCGACAGGCTCATTTCAGTAGATTTACTGGCAATCGGCGACGCTGATATAAACTCGACAGTTGCGAGCGTCAATTTTTTAAATTATAAATTAATACCATTTGGTCAATTTAAAATGAATGAAAATACGGTTTATGAATATATAATAAATTATAATTTCATCGTTTAAATATTTTGATTCCTAAACGAATAAAACTACATGAGCTAATCATGGGCCTGAAGCGTTCTCTCCCTACACATGAGCAAGCTCGCGGCGCACTTTATGTAATTCTAGGAATAACTTTGTTTAAACGATGAAAATCAGTGTTTGTAGTGTTATATTTTTCAGTTTAATTAGCAACCAACAAATGCATACCTAACAGATATCCTTGTGTTTGTAACCCATTAACTTTAGTTAGTGTATCAAATTACAAATTATGCTGAGATGTAATCAAATACATATCAGTCTAATTATCCATTCGCGAGCAGTTTCAAAAGTTCGGATATTATTTGAACAGATTCTATTTAATCGACCGTGTCAAAATTTAAAAAAGAAAGAAGTCTACAAAATACTGTATGTTCGGGCGAACTTCATGCACAGGAGTGACATTGTCTTAGATGATTTCAATTTTTGCTTTTAGCTTCGCCCTGCACAACATAACTTCTCACTTTGCCGTCTAGAGCAACGCTAAAGGAATAGGTAAGAGTAAATTGTCGACGGGGGAAAAAAACGGTTAGAATTATTTTGTGTCAAAGTGGCGCACTTTATACTTCGGCGCGCCCGCTCGAAGGTTAATATTGAAACTAACATGCAGTAAGGATTTATTTATGATCATACATAATTTGAACCAATTAAAATTAAGGGAGAGGTATTAAATAACATGAAGTGCCTATGTTATCTAACATATTTTATATTAACATAACTGTTTTGTAATGTTTTCCTAAATATAGTCTACTAAAGTTTCCAACACAATTTCTCAAACTGTTTCGTTACTAAATATAAAATTGGTTTTCACTGAATTGAATCGATATGAAAAGTACGTTTATTATACCCATTATAATTCGATGCTCGTCATAGATGAAATTACCACATATCTTTTTTATATGCCCCCTAGTTCTCTATTGCCTGATATCAATGAAGGTTTTTTTTCCCACGTCGCTTTTGGCATTAATATTGTTACTGTAAAATTAACACGGAATATAGCTGTCGCATTCTCCCATCCTAGTCCATTATTTTAAAGTGTACACTTTTTTTGTAAAATTACAGCGAACATTTTTATGGCTATATTTATTTTGATAGCTGCGAGATGAACTCCAGAATAATCTAATAATCATGTAGCTCACAGCTTCCACTTCGTTGTCCGCGCATAGATGCAGGTCAGTCACATAAACAGTGATGTACAAAACCTATTAAAACTTCGGTTGAATGGTTTTACGAGGCAAAATTGTGTCCGCCGTTTTTTGTTAATATCCAACGACACACTTATTAGTGTACTTTTCAAGCGGAATTATAATTTTGTTTCGTTTTACCTAGCAAGACGTGATGAAGCACATTTAATTCTTCGTTAAATGTTTATGGACAAAATGAATCCTTTCCTTAAGTGACAAATGTAATTAAACACCACTTAGTTTGTATGCTGTGCAACGTGAAAGCACATTCTATATAAATTTGTTCGTGTAAACAGACTTCTGGCTTCCATCCATTATATATTAATTTATTTAATCTAGCAGGATTAAGGCCGTAGGGACTTTTCTTCTATCCTAGCAGATAGCACATAGAAATACAACAAATACAAACAGTGGCAAAAATAGTACAAATTAAATTATCGTCTATTGGAAAGAAACATAACGGTCACTAATAATGGCTTCGTCATATAGTTAGAGATGTCGCCATGTAATTTGTCCGTGAGGTGCGCAGATGGTGGCGGGCGGGCGGAACGGGAGGGTGGAACTTATAGCCTGATCAGCCACATGTGAGATGAGCGTGTCTGAGCGGCTGGGAGCAGTATCGGGGAGCGGAGTGTAGAAAGGGGAAGACTCCTGTCACGTCATCTGACGATTGGAGTGACTGACCAGGAATTGGTTTCTGCGTCGCGGACAAATTACATGGGACAACTCTACTAAACCTTCATCGAGGACTCGTCGCCTGAAATTTTATTATCTTATCATGATCTTTGCACTCCATCTTCGAGCTAAGAAATCACGAACATGGCATCTATGTAATTTCAAACCTCCTCTTTAATTTTTGACGTAGAGTATGGGCACCCGTTCCCGGATTCGTAGTGAAACAAAATATGACAGAGTTTCAAATGTTTACTGCAACAATACTATGCCACCGTCCAATGCTAATGTTATTAGTAGTTAGGCCAGCGCCGGGCATGAGAGCGGCTCCATTTAGTCTGCCAGAGCTGCTCTCGCTCCGCAAGGCAGTTCAATTCCAAGCCGAAACAGAACGCTAACGCAGTGGCGGACTCGCATTACAGCTACCTTCCCTGCATTAATATAATAAGAGCCACGGTTGTTCTAGTCATTCAGTCTGTCAGTACATAATAGTTTATAAAGATATTACATCAATCCATTGTATAGTACAGACTTTATAACGCTCTTGTTAATTTAATGAAATAAACTTCGCTCTTCACACACATACACACACGCACATACACAAATCATTAGGCTTATTTACACAATCTATATGAACAGTGCTTTAACAATTATATAATGGTATTAATAATACAAACATATTATATAATAAATGATTTCAATCAGAAACATAAGAAGAAAATTATTAATAAATATCATCTTACACTTTTCTTTTGCATGAATAAACTATTGTAACATAATCTTACTTCTATCGATCTGAAATCAATAAATATTTACTATTGAAACAAAACTTCTTGAAACTCAACAACCAAAATAATTATGTGTTTGTTTTCCGAGACTTACGAGATTGTTTTATTTGCAGAAGCCGTTCAATGTTTGCAACATATGAATTAGCCATGTTCAATCTCAGAATATAATTTAGGTTTTCGTCTGACATACAGCTTCTCAGGCGGATCCATCTTCAAAGTTCGCCATACTACTACAGAGTCAACCACTGCACTGGCAGTGAGTGGCGTACAGTATGCAAGCGTCACATTGCTCGGGAGAATTGCTCTTCAAGGTAAACAGCGCTCATTTTTTCAGAATCACGTAATGTGCCCAGCCCTGAGTTAGGCAATGAACCAATGTAACTTGTGTGTCCACGCCTAATGACGCCACCTCCTCTTGCTACAGGCATGATTGTGCCGAAGTTGAGTATAAAATTAACCGTGCCACTCGCACTCTCTCAGTAATATCACGGCATAGAAAGTAACTACAGACTTGTGCGACCATTCTTTTGATGTGTATTCGCGAGTTACGCAAGCCTAGCTTTTAAAATGATGATAAGCACGTACGAGTAAACGATTGTAAAAATTCTGCTGTGAGTTGGGATTAAATTCAGAAAGTCGCTGCATATGAACAGAAAATATGTTGCATGTCCTTCATTAATTAATTGGCTTATCATAGACATATACCTATACTATACATATTTTAAACCGAAACAAAAATAAAACATTCAAATCAACAGAACTATACTTCGTTCCATAATGTCTGACAGGAGACGTAAACATTGCCGGCAGAGGAAAAGAGCAATTTGCTATTCAACCAATGGCATAGGTCTCATTCCACGCTTGACTTGAAGTTGGGCAGTGTGAAGCGTTCTACTTTTCTCCTCCTCTGCCGGCAATGTTTATTTCCCCTGTCAGATATTATGGAACGAAGTGTAGTTTCATTCCCGAAACTTGGTGACGCATTCTACGTGCCGTTGTATCCTTGATACAGCGCAGAATTTTTAGGTGGCAATCTGTCATGGAAACAATATGATTTTATATTAAGAAATAAGAACATATTTGGAGTCCACACCTGTGGAGTAACGGTCAGCGCGTCTGGCCGCGAAACCAGGTGGCCTGGGTTCGAATCCCGGTTGGGGCAAATTATCTGGTTTTTTTTCCGGGGTTTTCCCTCAACCCAATACGAGCAAATGCTGGGTAACTTTCGGTGCTGGACCCCGGACTCATTTCACCGGCATTATCACCTTCATTTCATTCAGACGCTAAATAACCTAGATGTTGATACAGCGTCGTAAAATAACCCAATAAAATAAAAATAAAAACATATTTGGATAAAGCTGATATTTATCTCTTATTTAAATAAATTTGAATTTTTATCTCGATTCCGGCTCTTCTTATATTGAAACTTGATACTGACATTGCATTAAAATAACATATTTTACCCAAATCTCTTAAGGAAGTGAATAAAACCTATTAGAATGGGTATTTCCAGTGATGTAGCTTATTCTTGTATTAACGTTTAATGTGTACAACTCCGACAACTGTATATTCCTTTGGCCTTCTCAAGAAGGATACAAAATTTATAAGTAAGGAAATATAAGAAGCTGTAGTGATGCACTGCGTATTGAAGAAATCGCCAATTTGACTTCCGTGCTACAAACTACAAGATTTCCGATTTAATTTCTTATTGAGGTACATGGTAAATGTATGTGTTTGTAAAGAAATTTAATACAGAGAAGAGCATGAAAAGATTGTATGGTGTATTTAAAGAAAAAGAAGTGTGAACACGAAAACCACAGATGTACTGGGCACGTAAAATGAATTCATTGAAAGTATTCTGGAAGCTTTCCAGTTAAGTTAAAACAAACTACGACCAGAGAAAGTGTTGAAATACGTGTCCCATAATTTTTTCTGCCCTCAGGATTATTCGAAAAAGTATGCCTTTAAAATAGTAATAATTCAAGTAGTTTAGAGATTTTTTAACAAAGATATACATAGCTAAGGTTTTAGCTTATAAAGACGTGTAAAAAATTGAAGAATATGCAGATATAATGGAGCCATATTATCTATATGGACGTGAAAATGTTTTCATTTATCTCGTCATAACTACATTATTTGGGGCATAAAGCCTCTCAGAAAATTTTTAGAATGTAAAAGAGGCAGTCATAAAGTAAATGTGCGATGTGCATTAACAGATGAGAGAGTCGTCGGGCGTTTTTTCTTAACGAGAAAATGTTAACGAGTAAATAAGTTATGGATGTGCTACAAAACTCACGGCCTTGCATATTTAGTAAACATTATCATTCACTTTGATGGGGCATCAACACATTCTTTTTCTAATGCACTTAGTAATTTCAAAGAAGTGTAATTTTCGTGGTAGGCATATTGATATGAGTAAGAGTAGAGTTCATTTCTTCATTTACTTGATGGAATATTAAATAATAATTTTTCTTGCACTTTTATTTATATTGTCTATATGTTTTTTTTAATAAAGTTTTGTTCCAATTAAATCTAGGCTGCATTTTATCACAATAAGTCCTCTTTCGAATAAATATACGGTTATTAATTAGGTCTTGGAGAATGGAACGTGTGAAGTGGACAGACAATAAAAAATGAAGTTGTGTTGGAAAGAGTGGGTGAAGAAAGAATGATGCTGAAACTGATCAGGAAGTGAAAAAGGAATTGGTTGGGTCACTGGCTGAGAAGAAACTGCCTACTGAAGGACGCACTGCAAGGAATGGTGAACGGGAGAAGAGTTCGGGATAGAAGAAGATATCAGATCATAGACCACATTAAGATATATGGATCATATGAGGAAACGAAGAGGAAGGCAGAAAATCGGCAAGATTGGAGAAAGCTGGGTTTACAATAAAAGAGCTGCCCTTAGGCAGAACACTAAATGAATGAATTAGGTCTTCGATTTCACTTGAGTATTTGGTGAAACGCTTCTTTCAATTTAAGAAATCCAGGAATATTTTACAAAGTATCTCAATACCATTTCATAACATAGAAATGAGAGAAGATGGCAAGATAATATGTGAATGACCGAGAAAAGTTATCTGAATTACAGGAGAAACAAAGAAATCGATCCTGCAGCCACTTTTTTCCACAAGAATCTCATATAATCTGCCAATGGATTGCACGCCGACAACAAATATTCAATTAACTGACAAAGCTATACCTACACTGAGTTAACAGAGACCTAAAGAGCCATTTTGCGTTGTACATAACAACATTTAGTGATCGTAAATCTAGTTGAGTAGGAATAAGTACTCAAGAGTTAATGTAAATTTGCCTTTATTTGATAATAAAATAAGGCAAAACTGCAGTATTTTATTTCTTCTTCAGTGGGAGCAATAAAAGTCTTAACTGCTCATCTTGTTTTTATAGAACAAACTTAACCCTTCTTCCTTCGCTTTTAGTTATTTCAAATGTCATATTTCGTCTACTTCAAACAGTATAGTTAATGAACAATTTGTAAATTGTGATATATAAAATCGGTAAATGGAAAAAAAAAAAAAACTACCGGACAGGAAATCTATACTAATAATAAATCTGTAGCCGAAATTTTTCTGGTAATTTTCGATTTTCCAAAAATAATTGGTCCTAACATATATAATTAACCGCTCTGAAACCGAAAATCCCTTTTTTGAAATTTTTGTTTGTTTGTATGTATGTATGTCTGTCTGTCTGTCTGGATGTTTGTTACCTTTTCACGCGATAATGGCTGAACCGATTTATATGAAAACTGGAATATAAATTAAGTTTGTTGTAACTTAGAATTTAGGCTATATGGCATTCAAAATATTTTATTTAAAAGGGGGGTTATAACGGGACTTGAATTAAATGAATCGAAATATCTCCCTTATTATTAATTTTCGTGAAAAATATTACATAACAAAAGTTTCTTTAAAAATAATTTCCGATAAGTTTTATTCAATGCAAAATTTTGATAGGACTGATATTTAATGAGATAAATGAGTTTCAGAATTACAATAACAACGTCATCTAAGATGGTGTAATGAAATGAAAAACAAATGACTTCATCTATAAGGGGCCTTGGACAACAACAATCGAAAGCTATGAAACATAGCCTACAGAGAATGTTTCTGTGTTTGTATGAAGTAATATCGGAAGCTAAATTAACCGATTCGTATAATTAATTATTAATTCACCATTGGAAAGTGTAGTTTCTCTATATGGACATAATGCTATAATGTTATTACAGTAACGTCTGAGTGAATCGAGGACAGGTAAGATTAAAATAGCTTCTTATGCACAGAAAACTTGATAGCCTATTCTGTACATTAATTTCCTGTATTTCCTAAAATAATTTTTATGACCGAATGAGTGGTCTCTGGATCAAAATGATCCCATTTTAATTTTTTAATACAATTTAAATTAAGTAACATAATAAACGATATATCCTTCTATCAAACACTAATGTTCCCTGGATCAAATGTCCTATTTTAATTATGTAATTACTTTATATTTATTTCTAACGGGTGCAGCGGAGCGCACGGGTCCAGCTAGTAATTAGAATAAGTGAATTAATAAATGCTAGGCATGATGTACCATGTTGGGCAAAGGCCACCTGTTCTGGGGAAAGGACCCCCTTTACAGCAGTGGTTCATGGGTACTCGTTTGGTGAGCGAATCTAGGCAGTTGATATAGTATTGTCATGGATACTATCGTAATGTGGTTATTAACAATGTCAACTCTTAAATTCATTCACAATGTATCCTATAGGATACAACAGGTTAATAGGCTATATGCTATAATTTTAATAGAACAATAGAAAAAAAATTGGTAGGAAAATTAAATTTAATCAAAATTTCACAATGCTATAATATTGTACAACATATAAAATATGGATATTGCGATAGTTGTTTTCTTTACAGTCCGACACGGTTTAATAAACTAGTGTGAGAAATATAGTTTTGCCAATTTAAGGGTTAAAGTCGAATCTTTGTTCTTTGTCCATTTTACACACTGTCCAAGTAATAATTAAACCAGCACTTTGACAAGCACTAAGATTACTATTTACAATATTTAACTAGCACTTTCAAAACACTGACTTTAGTATTTACAATATTTTAACACTGATGATGTTCGCTATTTACAATGCTCTTTCCTAGTTCTCTCCATAAAATTGTGTCCTTTGCTGTCCTCGACCATTGTTTGCCCGCCTCCTTCGCAAACATATCAGACCATCTTAAAATAAGTAGATACCATAAATTAAAATATCATAATAAGTAACTTAATAAATTCATAAAAAAATCAAAAGAGAAATACCATCCTTTTAAATGATAATTTATAGTTACATAACCAAGACCTAAAGATTTCACGTGAGACAAAAGAAATTTTCTTAGAATATAACTCTTTTCTGTTCGTCTCTGAAAGTTCGAGAAGTCTGTAAGTTTGTTTCCAACACAAATATAAAAACGTTGCTTCTGTTGTTGGTTTCATGAGTGGAAACAAACTCCTTAATATTACAGTGAAATATCATGAACACAAGCCAGGCTTTTAGTAAGAAATATGTGCATAGAGTTGGAACTTCGTGTACCCGACTTATAAAAATGTGTGTGTATAAGTATAAGGATCGTGATCACTGCTTTAAGTAACAGTAGATGGAATAAACTTCCACTTTCAGTCTGAAAAGGGGTAAATATAATATGACTTCCCATATTATATTAGGCTTAAGAATCTTGGCCTTGAACTATTAGTAAAGAAATTCTGTAGGACAAAGGGGAATTAATAAAATTTTATAATTGGACTAATAACTAAGAAATATTTCAAAAGGTTAGATTTTCCTTCGTCATTAGGTGAAAAAAGCAGTATGAGAAGAAAAAGATATCCCACACATTCGAGTCGTTACAAATAACTAAATTCATATTTATTACTATTTTACCAGCAATATAAAAGAAACAAATCAATTCTTCTGATTGATCTAGCGTTGCTTCTTTTCCATTCAAAACAGTAAAGAAATTAGCACAACAATAGAAACTAATTCATTCAATGCATTTTATTTTTTGTCGGCTCTGCATGCAATATGAGTGTTGCCTTAATTCAAATTCTAACATTTCATCAACCAAACACTCTATGAACATCCGTATAGGTCAGTTTCTGTCTTATGCTTTTCCAATTCACTGCGGGCTAAAGCAAGTAGATGCAATATTGTTATCTTTACTTTTTAACTTCGCTCTAGAATATACCATTAGTCCAGGATAATAGACAGGGTTTGGATATTGAACGGCTTACATCAGCTGCTTGACTATGAGGATGACGTGAACATGTTAGGAGAAAATCCACAAACTATTAGGGAAAACACGGGAATTTTACTTGAAGCAAGTAAAGCGATAGGTTTGGAAGTAAATACCGAAAAGACAAAGTATATGATTATGTCTCGTGACCAGAATATTGTACGAGATGGAAATATAAAAATTGGAAATTTATCCTTTGAAGAGGTCGAAAAATTCATAAATGCATATAGAGTGTTATTTGGGAGGCCGGAGGAAAAAAGACCTTTGGGGAGGCCGAGACGTAGATGAGAGGATAATATTAAAATGGATTTGAGTGAGATGGGATTTGATTGTAGAAACTGGATTAATCTTTCTCAGGATAGGAACCAATGGCAGGCTTATGTGAGGACAGCAACGAACCTCCGGGTTCCTTAAAAGTCATAAGTAAGTAACACTCGATTAACATAGTGGTAACTGTAATATTATTAACACAGAGATCAATATTTCGATAAAATTGTG
This sequence comes from Periplaneta americana, assembly GCF_040183065.1. Classification (NCBI taxonomy): domain Eukaryota; kingdom Metazoa; phylum Arthropoda; class Insecta; order Blattodea; family Blattidae; genus Periplaneta; species Periplaneta americana. The sequence continues at coordinate 57,420,935 of NC_091120.1, forward strand.
CTGTTTTGGCTCACTTGAAGAAACTGAACACATTTTTTGGTACATATCCTTCCTATGATATGGTATCGTGTTTATAAAAATTAAACAAATGTCGTTGCAAGGACCTAAAATTATAGTCCGCTTCATTTTTAATCCTAATGCAGAATTTTTAACTGTCTTTTATGAATTAATTTTTTGTCTATTTTCCTTCAAGAAGAAGAATTACGATATTCAAATTAAAACTCTTTACTGTCATAGTATGTTAACAAACTTTATCTTATTCGCACGTACAGTAGATCACTAATTAATTCTTTAAATTTCAGTTTTTTGATTCTGCATACATTTATATTAATATTGTTTTAATCCATATTCTAACGTACTATGAACCAAACATTAGATGAAAATACCAGTAACCGTAATAGCAAAACAATGATCAATATTTCAATAGAAGTACACTATCCTGGCTCTTGTGAAGAAACTGAAATATTCTTTCTATGTTTTCTTTTCTCAATCGTACTATCAGGGACTGGAATGCTTTACCTGCAGACTTACTAAAGGCTTTACCAATAACCAAAAATGTATTTAAAAATAGCCTTAAGGACTTTACTAATAGACGGTAGTATATTATACACACCATTTAAAGGGTGTAATTGATATTTTGTTATTGAAGTGTATCAGTGAAGAAGTGTGTTGTGTCAGTGAAGTGTGTTTCTGTCAGTGAAGCTTTATAGTTTATAGTGGCAGTGCAAAGTATTTGAACAGTGAAATGTTTTTGAAGTGTTAGTGAAATCAGGATAGAATCAATAAAATGTGTCGTAGTTCCAGTGGTATGAGTGAATTGACAGCGAAATGAGCGTAGTGCTGAAAGGTACTTGTGCAGGTACGAATATATCATACTCGTGCGTTTTAATTCGAACTTAGGATTAAGATACAAATTAGATTTACTTTAAATGTTATTTTAAGTGATCGTGCTTCATTGGATATAGGATGCTCCCTGTTATTATTATTATTATTATTATTATTATTATTATTATTATTATTATTAATTCGTATAATTATTATTAGTATTATTATTAATTTATTATTAATTGGGTTTATTATTGTCATTATTGAGTGTAATTATTACCTCTGCCAACGGGTATATACCCATTTGAAGTGTGAATAAATGCATACATACATATGATATTGTTATGTGTTGATGAAAAATTAAACGAATTTTGTTTCGAGGACTTCAGTTAAATTAAAGTCTGCATCATTTTTAACTCTGACGCAGAATTTTTTAAATTTCTTTCATAATTTGTGTCACTTTTTTCCTTTAAGAAACAAGAAATGCGAATTCAAATGCCTTTTACTGTCACTGTATATTAAGTAGTCTAACATTATCTCAGTTGGTTCATGTACATAGTAGTGATTTAGACGATCTGATGGACACAAATCATAATCTCATTAGGCTTGGGTTCTATTTCTATTAGTTGTTCTTCGGGGAGGATACGGACTGGAACTGTCCTCACACGCAGGCCGCTCGGATGGGCCCATTGTACTACCCAGGATGGGATGGTGTGCATGCCCTAAGGCAGGAGATCTCAGTGCACTATGGTGCAGGGACAGTTTGCTCGCTGCTCAGTTCTATCCCTTAAACATCAACTGTGCAGCAGGAGTTGGGGGGGGGGAAGGAATCAGGTGATGGCAGTGGCGTCCGTTCACTTGTTCAACCCTTTTAATCAATCTCTAATAATTATAATAAACACGGAAGAAGCATGTACTTAATTTATTTCAAGAGGAACTGTGTAATAAGTAAACCGCTTTTCAGTTTAAGACAAGAAACAATATGTATTTTGCCGTTATGTATTGTATCGGTTTTGAAAGTAAATAGTTTTTTTTATGTTAAAGTAATTGAGAACTTACAGACCCATATGCCTAATGCATTTTCACTATTACGAAATATTAAACAAATCGAATCCATTAGTAATATTTAAATCATGTCATCCTATTCCTTTGTTCAAGTGTCGTCAATAAAATAAAATTAATTATCCATTTTTTATCTGACACTATATATCACAAAACCAATTATTTGTTATTATGTATTACATACGAAACATATTATCGTTTCTATTACAAGGATAAAATAGGCTTAAATTATTTTATTACAATGTAAATAACAAATTATAAAATTTATTTTCGCTGTTCGTTAGCATTGCTTTTCCTGGATTTTTAAATCACTTTTTAGTTTAAGACAACAAGCAAGTTGCACTTTTTCGTTATGTATTGCAGCGGTTTTGAAAACAAATACGAGTAGTTTTTTTTTCATATTAAAGTAATTGAGAACTTACAGACCTATAATACATTTTCACTGTTACAAAATATTAAACAAATCGAACCCATTACTAATATTTAAATCCTGTCATCCTATTCCTTTGTTTAAGTATCGTCAATAAAATAAAATTAATTATCCATTTTTTATCTGACACTATATATCACAAAACCGATTATTTGTTATTTTGTATAACATATGAAACATATTGTCGTTTCTGTTACAAGACTGAAGTAGGCCTAAATTATTTTATTACAATGTAAATAACAAATGATAAAAATTATTTTCGCCGATCATTAGCATTGGTTTTCCTGGATTTTTTAATTCGTTTTTCCCTCACTAATTGGTTTATGTTAGGTGTCAACTCTCGTGTAGAACACAATCGAAAAAGGCATTGTAAATTATGGTCAGAAAGTTGGCTTCTGTGATGGGTTGCGTTGGCTTGGCTCGACACACTGAACACTATCACCACCTCAGCCAGCGTCTCGGCGCTCCTAACTAGTATGCAGGCCAGTTGACGATGGCTGCCCTAAGGCCTCCCGCACTACAGATCCCCCTGCGTGACGCCCACGAAGTCCGCCACACCGTACATGATACCTTTATCTTTACGCGTAGGCCTCACCTTATGGTAACTGAGTTTGTCCTGTTGTTTTGTATTTGTCCTCTGTTATCTTGTCGTTATCTCCGGCCTTGATATTAGACAAAATAGACAGCATGAGGCGCGTAATGGAATCTCGTAATATATCTCGAGAAATAATTGTCGCTTAGCGTTATAGAAATAACATGCTATTTGTATTATTGCAGGTCTTGTTGAACGCCTGCAAGTTCTGAACTAGGCAAAGCGCTTCACATACAAGTAGGAGAAGTATACGCTTCACAGGAGCAGAGTAACTCAAATCATGGAATCTTGGTGAGTTTAAACTTTCTTCAAATATTAAAAAGTAACTTCGAATAATGGTTCGATATCGGTAAGCACAGTTCATTACTTGCAAGATAATCTATAAGTTTTTTTCTTTATATCTGTGACTTGATAAGTTGCAAAGTTGGTTTATCGGCAATTAGAAACATCGATTCACGCTGCACCGAAACTTATAAATATAAGCAAATTATATATATATATATATATATATATATATATATATATATTGCATATTAATTTATACATGCATATAAGATTGTGAATATGTCTCAGCTTAAACTGTTTAATAACTCTCTGATTTAATAATTATTGTACATTTATATTAGAATAGCAGGCGGTCATTAGCGACTGATTACCTCTGTAAAACTTTTGTTTTCATCTACTAATACTTATTGTTCTAAACACTTGTTTGAAACCTAGTCTTTAATTTAAGCTATTGAAGATTAAAAACTATAAAAAGAATTCCGTATAAAGTGTTATATAAAATAAAATGTGCAATCCCACAAAAACAGTCATAATATCCTAATTTTCATTTTAAATTCCAAAACCCCTTTCCACGGATTCCCCAACATCATTCACAAGCTTTGCATTAGCCTACATATTGTTGTGATGTACCGAAGTACATATGATATTTCCATGCAGGAATTCTGCGTTACCATATGATGAAGGATGGGTGGAGCGGAGAAAAATTCTCTCCGGCACCGGGACCCGAGCCCGGGTTTTCAGCTCTACGTGCTGACGCTTTATCCATTAACCCACTTTATCTCAGTTTCATGTGATTTAAGACTGCGCTCATTCTGTCGGATCTCGGCCACTTAGTCACTCGTAATGAGTGCACTTATGCATATAGTGTGTTGGACATTGTGCCACTATCACACATCTGTGACACAATGCATGAGGGTTGGCCATAAAAGGGAAAAAGAAAAAGACAAAAAGGAAACTGAGAAGTGGAACTTAAACTGAAAGGGATTCAATCCGGCATCGGAGCTAGAATCCGGTGTGGCTTAATGGATAAAGCGTCAGTACGTAGAGCTGAAAACCCGGGTTCGGGTCCCAGTGCCGGAGAGGATTTTTCTCCGCTCCATCCATCATTCACAAGCTCTACAATTACAGATCATTGGTGTACTGTATCTGATAAGCGTCTGTGGTCCTCGTCAATTTGAACGGAAAAAATAAATTATTCAATTAAGCTTTAGTATGATAGTGTTGATAGTGTAGGTATATAAAATATAATATATTTTAATTGGTATTTAACCGTCATTCAACACAGTTTGTGTAATGATATAATGTTTTCGAATTTCTAACAGTTTCTCGAATAACAACATTTTAACATTTTTTTATTTCCTATTTTAGGTATTAAGTCTTTTCGTCGTTTTCCCTAGGGAGTTCTTCCACGCTCAAATGGAACACCACTCTAGGTAATAACATGTTTCAGAGACTGTTTATTTAAAGCAACAGCACCTGTATTTTTCCTTTGAATGTCTGTAATATTGCGTTTCGGTTTCTTGCTAAAGTTTTCAATATTGTACTTGATATTTCTATCGTCTCTCACTATTCTTATGTTTGATTGTACTGAGTATTACGTGTCGGAAATCGAAGCGTTTGAATTGGGCAGACAGAATAAGAAACGAAACTGTGCTAGAAAGAGTGGATGAAAAAAGAATTGGGAGACAATTAACAAAATAAATTTTAAGAAACTGGACTACTTCACAGTTACGGAAATTATATGGTTTCAAATTCTTTCGGATGACGATTATAAGGTTCACCTGTACTTTTGCATTCAAGCATATTTCAATTTGTGTTGTTAGGTGACTAGACCACCAAATTTTTATTTTTGATATATAGGATAGAACCAGACAATCAAGAGGAAATTTTAGCAAACAAGAAAGACTAGTAAAATATTTTTGGATTCATTTATTTCGTCTTTTCGAAATTTTGTGCTTTAAAGATAATAAAGCGAAAGTCGAATGCGAATATTAGCGAAAATGAAGTATTTTTGAGAAAATGTGATGCTAGAAATTTTGTCAACTGAGATCTCATAGGCTACGCTCTTCATTAATGCCTATTTCTATTGAAGAGAAACCCATAGTGACTTACAAATATTTTTAAGAATACATTGAGGAGATGAAGATAAATGCAAACAAGACGAAGACCATGGTCATAGGAAAAAAGTAAAGAAGGTGAACTTGCGAATTCTAAATTAGGCAGTAGAGCAAGTGGACAGTTTCAAATATTTGGGATATACTATAACCAGCAAGATGAGCTTCTGCCAGGAAGTCAAATGGAGAATAGTAATGGCAAAGGAAGCTTTTAATAGAAAAGGGAGCATCTACGGACCTCTGGAAAAAGAACTAAGGAAAATACTAGTGAAGTGCTTTGTGCGGAGTGTAGCACAGTATGGGGCAGAAACATGTGCATTACAAGTAATTGGAGAGAAGCGACTAGACTCACTTGAAATGTGGATACGGAGAAGAATGGAGCGTTTGAATTGGGCAGACAGAATAAGAAACGAAACTGTGCTAGAAAGAGTGGATGAAAAAGAATAACGCTGAAACTGATCAGGAAGATAAGAATAAATTGTTTTGATCACTGACTGAGAAGAAACTGCCTACTGAAGATGCATTGGAAGGAATGGTGAACGGGAGAAGAGTTCGGAGAAGAAGAAGATATCAAATGATAGGTGACATTACGATGTGTGGTTCATATGCGGAGACAAAGAGGAAGGTAGAAAATGGGAAAAATTGGAGAATGCTGGATTTGCAGTGAAAGACCTGCCCTTGGACAAAACACTATGAATGAAAGTATTCATGTTGAAGAGCTAAAGAAAACAGCACAATATTATGAAAGAGTTTTGTCATCATCATCTTCATTCACGAATTATGTTAAACCTGTTCCGACCTCAGCCTATCGCTTCCTTAGTCTGTCTACATCTCGTTTTCTTTTGGCATTTGTAGGATATATTTCTTCATTGATTCTGTCCATATGATCTTTCTAGTTTTGTATGTATATTTCTATTATTTGAGAGGCATATTGGTCCGACAAGTTAGCATATAAATGAAATAAGTATAATAAATCCTTCAATAACTGTCTGTTTTAACCTAATGAGTAGTACAAGAAATTACATTAGGTCATTACATAATAAAAATATGACTAGCGCTTTCTACATGGCCAGTTGCGTGGTGTTGATTGACGCAACTGGCCATGTAACATCGATTCTTCCTGCAGCTCCAAAATTTCATTCATAACACGCTACCATTCTTTGCGTCGTGATGACTGCTGCAACTTTTTACCCATTTTAACCGTGTCATCTTTATACTCATAAGCTGCACACATGTTTTTGCAGACTTCTATTAAAGGCGCAGATTCTATATTTTAACATCTAGACTCTATATGAGGTTTAATTACCACAACTACCATGCCTTTTTCAAGTTATTATTATCACATTGCTTTCTGTTTGTGCAGTTATTCATAATGTTGTAATTATCACACATCATGTATTTTATCATATTTTATTATGTTCCATTTTACCTACGTCTTTATGCTTAAAGCATTACCATATGCTAATTAGACCTGAAGATGCCATTTAATTGGCGAAAGCGCTAGTGATATTTTTATTGTGTAATGACCTAATTTAATTTCTTGTACTACTCATTAGGTTAAAATAGACAGTTATTGAAGGATTTATTATACTTATTTCATTCATGTATATTTATATATTTTCAACTCTGTCTTCCCTTGTAAAGCCTTTAACACAGTGGCCGGTAGATGCTGCAGTTGTGACGTAAGAGCCAGTCAGATCGCAAGACCTTGGGAGAGCGAGCAGTTGAGTCGTATTAATGTTAGCACACACCAGCGCAGTGGCGTCAGTGCGGCAGTAGAACGGGACTGTTGAAAACAAAATGATCTATCTACATTTTATAGAAGATTTACCCAGGCAAGATTCCCTCGATCGCATAGATTTGCTGCTAGGATGTTGAGCATATTCGGATCTACGTATGTATGTGAACAGTTCTTTTCTGTATGAAGATCTGCAAACCACAACATAGAAACCACCTGTCTGATCTGAACTTGAAACATATTCTTCCCTTGTGTGTTAGCCAGGCTATTACTCCAAATGTTGCAAAATTAGTACGCGAGAAAAGAGGAAAAAAATCTCCACAAAGCGTTTAGCTTGGGCACGGTAGTTACACAAAGTGATGGTGTGTTTCAAAAGTTGAAATATACTTTGCATACTACTCACCAAGATAGGGCCTATATAGTTTAATCTGTATATTATGTAGAAAAATGTGTGTTAAAAACACTGTTTTTAAGTTTCCGAGTAGATAAAGTGTTGCAGTACTGCTTAAAGTATTTATTTATATGTTTGTATGTTTATAGCAGTTTCGGGATTTCATTTATATATGCAAACGCTTCTGCAAGTGGCTGTATTATGAGTTTCATATTATTGTAAGTACATTAAATTTGATTACAAACCAAAATATTTTGTTACATTGATTTATCACGGATATACAGTTTTGTTTTCGTACAAATGTATTGTAATTGTGCTGTTCCCATACTATCTCAGAAGAATGGATCGCGCTCTGTCAGTGCATAGACCCGCACCACCACTGTTTAGTTGAACCTTCTCTCCACGCTGTGCTCAGTATGCACAGATTGCCGAGCAAAGAGCAAGGAGGCTACGTCGTATGACGTCACAGAGCACGGAACATGCCGGTCACTGCTTTAACAGAACGTAACATTTTCATTTCTGCTGCTGTTTTCTTATTTGGACCTTGTTTTTCCCGGGATACAGAACCATAGAGAAAAATTGGTAGGCTTACTGCTAATGTTCCTTAGAATTTTAATTGAGTCTTTTTATCCCTTTGCTGTTTAGTAATCGTTTTATCTTTCCACATATTTCTTGAAATTTTGATACCTTATTCAATATATCATTGTCATAACCAAATCAGATGTCAAATCCTAGATAATTAAAATGGTTTATTTGTTCAATGATTTTGTTTTCTATTCTTATTTTGGATCTGATTTGTTGTTTGCCTTGGAATGCTATAACCTTGGTTTTTTTTAATTTATACATTTATTATTATTTATTTGTTTGAAGAGGTGGAAAAATTAAAATACCTGGGAGCAACAGTAACAAATATAAATGATACTCGGGAGGAAATTAAACAAGAATAAATATGGAAAATGCCTGTTATTATTCGGTTGAGAAGCTTTTATCATCCAGTCTGCTGTCAAAAAATCTGAAAGTTAGAATTTATAAAACCGGTTGTTCTTTGTGGTTGTGAAACTTGGACTCTCACTTTGAGAGAGGAACATAGGTTAAGGGTGTTTGAGAATAAGGTTCTTAGGAAAATATTTGGTGCTAAAAGGGATGAAGTTACAGGAGAATGGAGAAAGTTACACAACGCAGAACTGCACGCATTGTATTCTTCACCTGACATAATTAGGAAAATTAAATCCAGACGTTTGAGATGAGCAGGACATGTAGGACGTATGGGCGAATCCAGAAATGCATATGGAGTGTTAGTTGGGAGGTCGGCGGGAAAAAGACCTTTGGGGAGGCCGAGACGTAGATGGGAAGATAATATTAAAATGGATTTGAGGAAGGTGGGATATGATGTTAGAGACTGGATTGATCTTGCTCAGAATAGGGACCGATGGCGGGCTTATGTGAGGGCGGCAATGAACCTTCGAGTTCCTTAAAAGCCAGTAAGTAAGTAATATTATTTATTTGACATATCCATTCAACAAAAATTACTTTTTGCTAAAACTAGATAGTAATTTCCATAACGATGGAAAGAGTGGTATGAAAATGTCAAAGGGAATGAAGAAAGATTGCACAACATAAAGCTCGTAGACTCTTCCAGGTATCTGCTATCGGTTATTCTGGATAAACAGTCGTCACCCGTCTGAATTTGGGTTTTTTCTGTGTATCCCTGTATTCAGGAGAAAAGATTTTCGACAGCTGGAGAATTTCAAAAGCGGCAATTTTATGCTTTATTATAGCAAACAACATATGACAAGAGAGAGGAAAATACAAGAGCGTAGGCGCCGTCGTAAACAAAGTTAGACTGAAGGGTTCTGCCATGCTCTGAAAACTTTATGTATCCACCTTACCGAACATTTTTATACCGAATCCAAGTCCAAACAGAGAAGCGAACACGGTCACTTATGAATATTTCGTGGTAGAGTAGAGAGTAGTGTCAACAAAATGGTAATAGCGAAAGAATGCTTGATATAATCTCGCATTTGTAATCTTGCACGCACAGCGTTTTCTGCCTCTTCTGGGTTCCTTTTGTCACATGTACTCTTCAGGGCCTCTTACTTCCTTATTCAAGTGACGATTCCTACACAAAAGATCGCCGCCGGCAAGGTAGAAGAAATCTGAGAATAAAAAAGATAATATACGTATTCTGCAGGGGTTTGTAAACAACTATTTCCTCAGTGTTGTAGTTTAGGATCGATTCGATCTCATGTCGATCTTCGGGAGTTTCTGGAGGGGAAAAAAGTATTTAGCGGGTCTTTCTCTGAATATTTAATATGCTTGAGTCATCTTCACAACACCCCATTATGTTCTGTCATCGTATCCTATCTCTTAATGTCTCTTTAACTGAAAATATAATAATAAAATACTTACCCTCGCAGTGGCTAGAATATGCCATTAGGGCAGTTCAGGATAACACAGAGGGTTTGGAATTGAACGGGCTACATCAGCTTTTTCTCTATGCGGATGACGTGAATATGTTAGGAGGAAATCCACAAATTATTAGGGAAAACACGGAAATTTTACTTGAAGCAAGTAAAGCGGTAGGCTTGGAAGTAAACCCCGAAAAGACGAAGTATATGATTATGTCTCGTGACCAGAATATTCTACGAAATGGAAATATAAAAATTGGAGATTTATGTTTCGAAGAGATGGAAAAATTCAAATATTTTGGAGCAACAGTAACAAATATAAATGACACTCGGGAGGAAATTAAACGTAGAATAAATATTGGAAATGCCTGTTATTATTCGGTTGAGAAGCTTTTGTCATCTAGTCTGCTGTCAAAAAATCTGAAAGTTAGAATTTACAAAACGGTTATATTACCGGTTGTTGTGTATGATTGTGAAACTTGGACTCTCACTTCGAGAGAGGAAGAGAGATTAAAGGGATTTGAGAATAAGGTTCTTAGGAAAATATTTGGGGCTAAAAGGGATGAAGTTACAGGAGAATGGAGAAAGTTACACAACGCAGAATTGCATGCATTATATTCTTCACCTGACATAATTAGGAACTTTAAATCCAGACGTTTGAGATGGACAGGACATGTAGCACGTATGGGCGAATCCAAAAATGTATATAGAGTATTAGTTGGGAGGCCGGAGGGAAAAAGATCTTTGGGGAGGTCGAGACGTAGATGGGAGGATAATATTAAAATGGATTTGAGGGAGGTGGATTATGATGATAGAGACAGGATTAATCTTGCACAGGTTAGGGACCGATGGCACGCTTATGTGAGGGCGGCAATGAACCTGCGGGTTCCTTAAAAGCTATTTGTAAGGAAGTAAGTGGCTAGTGGTACCGTGCTGGGCTTTTAAGACGGGGAGCCCGCGTTCGAATCCCGATCGATCCAGCAAGACTTTAAAACTTTTGTTGAGCTAGTGCATGGTCCAGGCAACCCCCGTGACATGCAAACAATTCTTTCTTTCTTTCTTTCTTTCTTTCTTTCTTTCTTTCTTTCTTTCTTTCTTTCTTTCTTTCTTTCTTTCTTTCTCCTTCTTCTTCATCGTCATTTTGCGAGTATATTCATTCATTCATTCATTCATTCATTCATTCATTCATTCATTCATTCATTCATTCATTCATTCACCAGTGTAATGTGGACTCACCGCCTGTGGTGTACTCTAGAATATCTCTGACGAACTAAGTTGTCTACACTTATCGGTACTAGCAACATCTATGGGTCACGCTAGTAGGGTCGGGACGAATAACGGTAAGTTAAGGGACGTAGCATTGCAAAAAAGAATAATAGTAATTAAATATTTTTAAAATATTTAATGACCCTTGGGGTTTGTAATTTCTCTCATTTCCTGTGGGGAAAATATCAGTAAATTTAAGAAAGCGGAGTATTATGATAATGATTTTTTTTATTTTAGTAGGTTATTTTACGACGCTTTATCAACATCTAGGTTATTTAGCGTCTGAATGAGATGAAGGTGATAATGCCGGTAAAATGAGTCCGGGGTCCAAGACCGAAAGTTACCCAGCCTTTGCTCATATTGGGTTGAGGGAAAACACCGGAAAAAAACCCAACCAGGTAACTTGCCCCGACCGTGAATCGAACCCGGGCCACCTGGTTTCGCGGCCAGACTAGCTAACCATTACTCGACAGGTGTGGACATGATAATGAATGATTGAAGGAATTTTAGTTTTGTCTTTTAAATGTGCATAAACTTGATCCGAACAAATGTAACTTTTCATCCTGCTAAGAAATTTTACAATGTTACATTTGTTGGGATGAAATTTCTACATATTTAAAAGACAAAACTTAAAATTTCTTCAATCATTCATTATCTATAAATGGGAAACTTTGGAAAACAGACGTAGGAAAACTAGAATAACATCATTGTATAGAGCACATCTAGGTCAGAAAGCATGAGTAGACATAACGGCTCGGTTAGAAAAGCCAACGTACTATGGTAGGAACGATCATGATTTTAAAATCAAATGTCGGAAACAGAAAACGGATGTAGGTAAATTCTCATTTTTAAATAGAACTATAAATGATTGGAATGCCTACCTGCAGCGGTCTTTGAGGGTTGTCCTTCCTTAAGGAGATTCAAGGATAACTTAAAAAGTTATGTATAAAGTGCAAATTAAAATTAAGGTGACATTTAACATTTCATTTTTTAAGGTGACATGTATTTATTTAGCCTGACGAGTTACTTCCTTGGTTTGAATTGTAAATGATTTAAAAATAGCGTGTAAGAGGGCCTTAGACTAGAAATGTTTAGTTTAAATGTAGTACTGTTTATAAGTATGCATAAGAGTGTAATTATTTGACTTATTTGAAATGTTTTATCAGTGAAGCGAGGTGAGTCAGTGAAGTTATGGTTTCACAGTGCAGTGAATAGTTCCGATCAGTGATAATTTATAGCGTCAATGAAATGTGTTCTATAGTGTCAGTGAAATGTGTTATAGAGTGTCAGTGAAATGTGTCCTAAAGTGTCAGTGAAATGCGTCATAGTGCCACTACAGTGAGTGAGATGAGAGTAAAGTGAAAGACTATTGAAACTTATGTAGGGCTATACATAAATTATGTAGGTTGTATTGTAAAATTAGGTATTTATGTTTTATTATTATTGTGTTAAATTGTATTGTGTATTCATATTGTATTGTGCATAAAATTGTATTGTGTATTGTGTAATTGTATCGTGTATTGTAAATTTTATTGCGTATTGTTTATATATTGTGTATACCACTGCCACCGGGTCCTTGCCCACATGCAGTGTAAATAAATACATACATACATAAACATAATAAGTTAAGAATATGACATTGACAAAGTGACAATAATAAAGAATAAAAATTCAATATGATGATAATACTCCGCTCTCTTAAATTGACTGGGCATATTGGGAATTAATTCAATAATTTTCTCAAAACACGTATAAAACAATTTTTGACTGCAAAAGGAAGCAAAAACGAGTAAGATAATTGCATTAAATTTTTTTGTTTGAAGTATCTCAAAGAATAACTCCCTGAATTTAATGACATTGCTTACAGTTCACTCTGTATACTATTGTACATAGATTTTTTCTGTCATCCTAATTTCTCTATTGCTTCATGTTCACTGTATCATCACCAAATCGTGTCTGAATGGCTTCCATAGTATAAAAGAAAATAAATGTTATTAAGAAAATTTCACCTATAAGTTTCAATATATTTTTCGTACAAATTTAACTAGAAATTTTACCTTTCATATTGTCCTATTCTGTATGTAACAGGCTATACAAATACAGAATAATATAACACAATACCACATTTCATGGAAATGAACTTGGTTTTCCGATTCTTACGGATATAGTGACAGCTTAATTTCCTGGGTTCGGAGTCACGAGTTCCTGACAGGTTTTCGTACTATATCTCGAAATTATGTGCTAGCAGGTAAACTCACCGTGCAGGATTGTGGTCAACATAACTATCGGACACATGGTTGTTGCTTTACAGGTCGCAGAGCATTCGTATCACAATGCTTCCGTTATATAACAACCACCTTATTAAATATTTTGTTGTCGTGGCTAACAAAATAACATCACCAATAAATGGCAACGCAAAACACTTCCAAATCAAATTTGTTATCGCTTTGGAGAGGATATTATAATATTGGATTTGACAGATTTATGCCTCGAGATAAGTATGCGTTATACTGGCTGTAGCATTTGAACGCACTGGCGATTCTTTGAGTGCCTGTAGCAGACCTGCACAACTGCAGCTCTTCAGAGCGACTGCCTTCGTACCCCTTCTACCCCACCCACCTTTTCTACCAGTGTGGTCATAGCATTCTAGTTGCGTTCGGCTATATCAACATTTCTTCTCGCGGCGACAGGTACACAATACCCTATCAAGAATTACAAATGAACAGATAATAAAATCCTTAGGAACATACCTTTGAAAAGTAAGAGAAAACGAATGAGGGAAATAAATAAGTTAAAAGACATGTAAAATAAATTTTAAAATGTATGTGTGCATATAGGCTAATGTAAGAAGGTCTACCTATGTATATATAAAAATTGTATGTTGATAGGTGAGTGATAGCTATATGACCGGAGGTCAATGCTGTCATTCAACATTGTAACACACTGCAGCCAAATAAATAAATACACAATACGTGTACTGCAGTTTGAAGAGAACTGGAACATGGCAAAATCTAAACCCGTGAATAAATACTACTTCCAAAGGAAATGGGAATATAATTATTTTGTTGTTGAAGAAGACGAAAGAATTTCTTATTTGCTGTGACCCGTCCAATTTCTTTCTACTCGTCATTTCAATACTAAACGACATTTCAACAAATCCCATAGGCCTATTAATAATGAAATAGACAAACTTTCGGGTAAGTTCATTATTACGGACTATATATTGAACATTTATTTATATACTGTTAAATTAAGGACACCACTCGTGTGTTCATTTCGTATTGAAATGAATAGTGACATTTATATTAATTTCAAAGTTCATTACTTAAATGTTACAAATTTATGTTTCCGTAGGTGATGATAGGAGGAAGGTTTTGGAAAAGTTAAAGTAGGTTAGACGGAAAGAAATCTGAAAGAAACTACCGACAGAAAATGTAGCATAATCGTAAAACCTGAAACGACATAAAGCATTAAAATACAATGACTTTATTACAATCTTTTTGGAAACTACAGTGCCGTCATTGATGGACCTTCCACACGCAAAGAATATCAACAACTCTGCGCAGAAGACTGAAGCCATATTTCCCCTACTTACAGGTTCTGCAGGCCTGGCCTATAAGAAATATATGGTTGAATGTTTTGTGTAATATTTTTGAGGAGAAAACGTAGAGGTTAAAGTAGCCTATATGAAAATGTAATTAGTTTTATAGAACTGAGGCTTTTCTATCGACACTTAATGGAAATTAAAACTAGGATTACGAAAGAATAAGACATACGATGTTTTCAAGCAAATTTTTGTAATTTGAAGGATATTAGAACTTAAAGAGTCGCGGTTCCATCATGGATTTTTTGCGTTGATCTAATTCTTCCTGCCGTACTATAGCCCTGGGTTTGCTCAGCCTCTAACAGAAATTAGTACCAGACGTATTTCCTTGGGGGAGAAGTCGGCGAGCACGTAGGACTATTGTCCCTACTATCATTATTGGCGATTGTCTTTGTAGGTGGGCCTTTAACCTCTCGCCACTCTGGAGCCTCCATGGCCTTTAATGGGATAACCTAACCTTCATTAGAACTTAGAGGTACAAAACCTACTAAAATATAAAACAGATAAAAAGTTGTAGAATTGAAAATGTTGAAAATGCAACAGGAATTAAAACAAACTCACAACTATAGTCAGGTAGACATAAAAGTGATTACAGACCAACGTCGCACTGTACTGATTTCGACACATTGATCACGATAACAGCCTTCATTCTCAGATGAATGTCTGTCGGGGGCACATTTCTACTGTTAAAAACCCGATCACGAGACGCTGCTTCAGCTAAACATAGTGCTGGTACACGACGCCATGTTTCAGGCTTTAACTCAGTGCTGTCAATTGGCAGAGATACGAAACTTGCGTTACTGAAAGCAGGAAGTTCACTGAATACAATGTACTATCACTAAAATTTTTAACTATATTCACAGCGACAAAAAAAATAGGAGGCTTTACTTTTCAGCACGTCCTCGTATAATGGATTCCAGAAGATATTATTATTATTATTATTATTATTATTATTATTATTATTATTATTATTATTATTAGTGTTGTGGGATTTAATCGATTAATCGATAAATTTAAGTTGTAAGATTAATCGATGAAAAATATTTAATCGAATAACCGAGTCGATTAAAATTAATCCGTTGTAGTTGATATTAATTATTATTTTATTAATATAAACTCATACTAAAAATTCCGATAATATTTCTTTCTCGAAAATTGCGTACTTAAAATAACAATAGTACTGTTATTTTCTAACTGCAAAGCAGGTAGTGTAGGAAAAATCTTTGCACAAACATTTCAGAAAGAGATGGAGATATGAGGACAGTGACCTAGTTTACCTCTATTGACAGTTGAAACACAATTCGAAACCCTTATTAAGTTTTATGGTTTTCCAAGAAAACTTCTACCGTGTTGTCACCTCGTCTTCATAGCATATGAAATACATACTTTTCAGGAATTCGTCCCCCTCATCCCTTATAAAATAGCCATGTCTACACTGTGCAAATGAGAGCGTAACTACCTTCTTCTCTTTCTACAATCTGGTAATTCGATTACAATAGGGGCCAGTCTTCTGTTTCGACCGCTGTACTTTTACAGAAGTTGCAGTTTCTATACTGAGTTTGTATGTCAAGGTTGTGTGTTTAGTTTGATAAAGAAAAAAAAATCAGTTTTCTGTGGTTTGTGAAAAGTGTAAACTCCATTATGTCATAATTATGAGAATTTGAGAGGCAAACTCGGTGAAACGTTAGGATTTAAATTGAACGATCGTGGAGAAGTGCTTGACAGAAAAAAAAAGTTTTTTCGTGTTTATTAATTCAGGAAAAACTGTCACTAAACGTAGAGCGGCACTTAATTCGGAGCATGTGAATGCACTCACATGTTTAAAATCATGGATGAAGCAGTATTAACTAGGTGAGTCTTCATACTTTTTGTTATTTACGTTAGTCTCAAAGATTCCCGGAGAAATTGATACAATAAATTATAAGCCTCATAATAAATATGTTAGTAAGTAATTAAAATAGTTGTTTTATAATATAACGATACAATGTATACAGATAAATAACATTTAATACTTGTGCTTGTCATCAGACACAAATTAAATATAACAGTAAGTGTGTATTACAGTTACATTAAAATATTTTTTCAACTCGATCAAAACTCGATTACTCGATTAAATTCAAATAGTTAATCAATTAAATATTTTGATCGATCAACAGCACTTATTATTATTATTATTATTATTATTATTATTATTATTATTATTATTATTATTATTATTATTATTGACATCGGCACAACCATCGTAATATATCTAATATTAGCAGATGCGAAGTAGAGATTGTTAGCCGATAATCGTTTAAAAATAATTCGGAAGAAGATCTTTAAAGAGTGTTAATTTGTGCCATTGTTGCACTGGTGGTGGTGTGATTATTCCGAGCTTCAGAGTGTATACGCAATAAAAGATCCAATGCATCCCACACACCTACCATGCCGAGTCGGTTGAAAGCACGCAAGTTTGTCAGAACAAAGGGCTCAAGCTGTGCCCCCGCAGGCGTTCGTTTTCACCTGCTCTGCTTTGCACGCTTCGCACAAATAAAAATACGTAACAACAAATGTCTCGTCCCGTTCTAATCTCACAGGCAACGAGACTTGTTTACGAGTTTGAGTGAAAGACAATCGTTTTGGTTCGGCAGTTAATTTTATGTGTGAAATTTATATATTTATGAGCTACTACTAACAAATCAAACGAGTATCGCCTTTTCACGCCGAAGACAAGTGTTCGAGTCAGGATGGCACTCAGTAAATCATAGACTATACTTTATTTAATACTCTCACTACAAATGTCGTTTTTTTTAGTCAATGTCATGAATATTCACAGATTTTTGGAATGTTCATTATAATGAGATTTTCTCCCATAATTGAACTACGATGGGTGAGTTTAGATTAAAAAAACAGTATTGCTGATGCCAGCGTTCCTGACGCGTGTCCTTGAGTACACTGCACAGTCTGCGAGCATCTGTTGATAGTGTAGCTGAGAATGGTACCACCTCCTATACGCCTACATGTCACGTCAGCAATTTGCCAACCACAGTTGCCAGTCTTGCTGCCCAGACTGTGAGCGTATTCCAAATTTCAGCGCTGAGCAATCTGATGGCATCATGGTGTTCCGAATTTCAACGATGACGTCACTGATGCTCCACTGGTGCCGCACCGGTTCCATCAGCTTGCAGAGGTGGTGGCAGTATCCATCAGTGAATCTGATTGGTTCTTGTGCAGGGCGGGAATTATCAGACGAATGACATCGTGCACTGTTGTGTCATGGTGGTGTGTTCTGCTGTATTGTTTGTAATGAGCACAATGTAAAAAACAATATGTTAATGTCTTATGAGCGAACATGTCAACGGACCAGTTGTTACTACCACTTCAAGAAATAAATTGTTTATGCTCTCTTTTCTTTGAACGAGATGACTGTACAGAAATTTAGCAAAATTTTGCTAGCGTAGCACAGACAACAACTTGTACAGCCGCCATCGAATCTAGCAGTTTTGTTCCCATTTCGCTGCAGCGTGACGTCATTGTTGTCCACCGGTCCGGTGAGATTCGGAATACGCTGTGTAGAAAAAGTAAGATACTCGCACTTAACTTCCCCTGCGGTGTGTCCTTGAGTAAAGTGTCCAGTCAGTGAGTTTATGTCGTCACTGCAGCTGAGAACAATACCTCCTCCTAAATACACGTCACATCAACAATCTGCCAATCAAAATTATCAGCTTTATCGCCCATAGAGTGCTACAAATGTAAGACACTCACACTTAAGGTTCCCATTACTTATTTCACATGCCAAAAACGGTGACGCGGCCTATAAAGATAAAAGAAGTAAGAAACAATTATTCAATTGGGAAGGAAAAATTGACAGGTGCATAAATTTACTATGCTGCGTATCTTTACGCAAATATGTTATGTTAATGTAGGCCTACATGAAGACTCGTTTACAAATCATGTACAGTGCATTAACATAGCATATTTGCATTTTAATCATAAAATATTTCAAAAGGTTGCAAATAAGTAGGTGAAGATTTATAATATATATTTTAAATATCTGTACTTTTATCTTTTAATTCTTAATTTTTAAGATTTTTATTTTAACTTTATTGACATTGGTATTTGATTGTTATTACGCTAGAACTAAAATGAGGTTAACATATTGAAAATGTCTGATAATGTCACGATAAGAGCGACGAAAACGTTTATACAAACAGTTAATTGTGTAATATAAAGGAATTATACCTTGTATATGGCATGTTAAGTCACAGACTGAAAAATAATAAAAACTATTTGAGTTACTAAGACTTATCGGAAAGAATCTTTCAAAATGAATTGCAAAAAAAAAAAGTTTAGATTGAGTTTTCTATAATAATAATAATAATAATAATAATAATAATAATAATAATAATAATAATAATAATAATAATAAAATAGCTATCTATTGAAATATAGGCCTACCTTTCTGAAATAAACACGCGAAGGATTTATATTTGAAAGTCTTAGGGATAGTTACCCAAAGAGCGCGCAGTCCTACAAGAGTACGCAGCTATAGTTTTCTATGATGGCTGAATTGCAACGAGCTGAAGTGTAACTTGTAAGAAGGTGTCTTCATAAGCGATGTTCTGATATAGAAGTCAGTTTTTATTGCTGAGAATTATATTAGTTATGGGTAAGTTGCAATTTTTTTTATAATAATCTTGTAATTTTGTGTATTTTGAAATTAGTTTCTTTCTCAGGAAATAATTTTGAAATAGATTTTACAATCTACGCATGGAAAACGTTCTTCCATAGCCTATAAGTTCGCATAAAGCCGGAAATCAGTTATTGCATGCTACTTCCATTCGTCAATTTTTTGCAGTACAACCAGGCCTCAAATAGGGCGCACTGCTGGATCCCTCAAAAGTGCGTGCGTACTGCTGGAAGACAGTAACATTTCCAGCATTGTTGGATAAATAAATCAGTTTAAACTTATTACACTTCTTCTAGAAATGTTAATGTTTCTTGTTGATTATAAAGATTAATTTTTATATAAAATTTTCTACTTCAGTATATTTACAATTTTGTAGAATAAACATAGTGTCATTCTTCATTTTAGGCCTGCAGTGCGAAAATGAGTTTCTATAAAAGAAAATCAGATAGAAAATTAATTTTCACAGAAGAAATATTAAGGAGGGACTGTAGAGGCGAATAATAATGGAGAAAGTAAAAGGAAGATTGCCTCATGCCTCAGGTTTAACGAGTCAACATTAAGGAAAAGGCTGAAAGCTGTAAGTGTTTATTTTGACATTTGCATTATTTACCTGAAATTGTTGCTATTCTTACCCTATTAGGCTATTGTTACCATAATCATCATTATTATGATTATTATCCACATAATTTCGTAGAACGCTGATATCATTTGTCTTAATATGATTCAATTTAAACAACTTATAACCTAATATTTTCAATAATACTATTTATTATAGGGCACAGTTCCAACGTCTCTTGTAGACTGAAACCAGTATTCAATCCTGACCAGGAACGAGAACTTGCCCAGGATGTGCGAGACTTAGATACCAGATTTTATGGTATTACCGGCACCCAGCTCATGAAGTTTGCATTTGACTTCGCAGAAGAGAACAAAATAGAGCATAATTTCAACTCAGTTAAAGGATTAGCAGGGGAAAACTGGGTGTATGGATTCTGCAAACATCATAACTTCTCTGTTCGTAACCCGGAGAAAGTTAGTATGGGGCGGATCATGCGTTTCAACAAGATTCAGTGCACCAGATTTTTTGAAAATCTGAGAAATGTAATGGAACAAAGAAACTTTCCTCCTCATCGTATATATAATATGGACGAAAGTGGAATCTCCACAGTTCCTAATCACATCCCCAAAGTCATTTCACCAAAAGGGAAACGTCGTAGGGAAAGTTGCATCAGCTGAGAGAGGACAGACAGTTTCAATTGTATGTTGACTGTCTCCAACAGGCATATATATTCATTCAGCTATTATTTTAGGAAGGAAGAGACTCAATCCTGAATTGTACAGAGATGCTCCTGAAAGCTCCTTGCACCTAATCGGATTCTGGATTCATGAACAAAGAGTCCATTCGGTTGAAAGAGAAAAAGCGACTGAGGATTGACCCAGAAACTCCCACAACACCCAAAGAAAATTACGGTATTTACTGTCCAGGTTGTGGTGAAAAATATCAGGAACCGTTGACAGTAGACTGGGTGCAATGTGAAAACTGCAAAGAATGGTGGCATGAAACCTGCTCATGCTATGAAGGAACTGGTGTATTTATGTGTGATATATGTTAGCGCGTACTCTTGAAGGTCTGTATGCGCACTCTTAGATGCTTGTTCCTACAAGAGTGCGCAATGCCCAGATTTTGATTAAAGGGCCAATTCTCAACTATAAAATCTTGTGTAACTGACTTGTGTTTTATGTTTAAATAAACAATGTTCAATAACTTCAATGCCATAAAAAGTTTTTACTTTATCACTCAACTTTAATAATAATAATAATAATAATAATAATAATAATAATAATAATAATAATAATAATAAAAGCCGTAAATCCCCAGTGGGGCAAGGCCTCCTGCTTGGGCAGGGGTGGCTCAAGTCTTGACCATCAGAAGAGCTGACCTGATGGTCTATTTGCATTCCTAGTTCTTTGTCCACAATTTCACTAGCACTGGTTGTTGCTGCCGCTCAAAGTTGGTTGACTGCGTCCTTCCACCGTGTTCTTTGGCGTCCTATTCTGGTCCACAGTCCTCCTAGCTGAACTTGAAGTCGTCCCCCCATCTGGTTCTCGGTCGTCCACGGTTTCTCCAGCCAATTCTTGGATCCCACAGTGTCGCCGTGTGTGCCCATCTGGTAGGTTGCATTCGTACCACGTGTCCTCCCCAGCGCCATTTCATCCTATCAGCTAGTGTGAGCACGTCCTCTACGCCGCTTCGTCGCCGTACTTCTTCGTTTCTGATTCTGTCCTTCAGGCTTATTCCGAGTATTTTCCTTTCCATTCTTCTTTGGCATCTTCCTAATTTTAATTCCTGTTTCTTGGTGAGTGACCAGGATTGCGCCCCATACAGAAGTACAGGTGCAATGCAGCTGTTGTAGACCTGCCTCTTGTTCTGCATTTTCTGGCTCTTGTCCATTAGGATGAAGGACAGACTCCAAAACTTTCTCCATGCCGATGCTATTCGTCTATCAATTTCTTTATCCATGCTGTTCTGAAATGATATGGTCTGGCCAAGGTAAATGTATTGCGTGACAAATTCGATGTTCGCATTGTTGACGATCATCTGCCCTTCTGCGTCATTTGTCAGTACTTTGGTTTTGCTGGTGTTGATTTTTAGGCCTACTGCCATGCTTACTTCGCACAATTCGTTTAGCATCTCTTCCAATCTTTTCCTGGATCTGGCAAACAGAACCACATCATCAGCGAAGCGTAGATTGGTCAGTTTTCTTCCGTCAATAGATATACCGTGCTTGCGACCCCAAGGTAGCTTGCGAAAGACCTCCAATACACAGTTGAAGATCTACGGTGACAAGGGATCTCCTTGTCTCACCCCTCGCTGTATGTTGAATGGTGCTCCTTCTGTATCCAGCAACTTTAATGCTGGAAAGCAAATTAATTTATGTGCGTACTCTTAGAGTCCTTTCCCCTATTAAAATTCTGATTCAATTACAGCTTTTTAGTATATTTTAAAACAACATAATTGCAGAGTAATGGATACAATTTATTGCCAGTTTTATTTATACAATAATCATGTATATTTCGACGAGTTAACAAGCAATTATTTGTGTTATTAGTTGTTATATTTATTTTTCATGACTTAATTGCCTAGAATGTTAAATATTAGAGCAACGATTTTAATTGATAAATAGATCAAACCACTTATACTGAGACAGGGAAGGATGTGCGGTACCTGGGGATATGTATACTGAAAGGGTTTGGGCTGGAAGTATTGGGAAAGTCACGCCGCTTTATTGACAGCTCGTGGATGGTGTTGTAAATAACCTACAAAGAATTCCCTAAATGAAAACGCGGAATGTTAAACTTTACAAATAAATTTCACACTGAGGGAACAAATTGCAGGATGTTCATGCGACCAAGAGAGAAGGAAAAGAAAGCAACACAGTTGATAAGCCTCCTAATTGCATTGCCTCATATCTTCACAGTCTCTCAGTTCATCAGGGCTTGTAGAAGTTCTATACAGTGCTCGGAGATTTCCCTGCATCTTCTTTTGTTTTGTTCTGTTTCTTTCATGCACCTCCCTATCTTTTTGTTCTGTTTTTATCTCAGTGAAAGTACGCTGTTTTCAACAAGCCTGTCTCCTTTAGCAAGAGTAATTTGTATAAAGCCTTTTCAAGGTCTTTAAAATATTAATGTTTGTCCAATAATTACAGCTCGACTTTCATTCTTGACCCCACGATCAGATTCGAAACAGAAACGGCCGAGATGGATGCCGAAAAGAAACTTACACTTACCGGCAATCCCATACTATAAAGAAGAATACTAACCTTTCAAAAATAGAGATTATCGGTCTGAAGATGGGAACTCGGGGATCCATAGCTTCTTCTTTACTAAATCATGTAAAAAAATTAGGTCTCAATAACACCATTATGAGAAAAAGCCATGAGATACATCGGGATCTTACGAAATTATCAGTGTGATAAAAACTGTTGAAATTTATATTTTATTCCTTTTTTGTGTTATGTACTCCACTCTGTTTACTGAACTGCCACAGTGATCTAGTGCATGCCCTGAACATATAATCTTATTGGTCCATCGCTGTATAGTAACGTTTAGACGTTTGACCGTGAAACGAACAGGTCTGGGTTCAAATCCTGATTGGTACAAATTACCTAGTTAAGGTTTCCTTTGCTAAAAGTATATGTATCTCTCTGAAAAATATTTAAAGCAATTTTCATTTGCATAATTTATTGAAAAGTGTGCTACTAAAACTCGCTTAGTTCATTTGGCCATTTTTATTATTTATATATAGGCTAGCTTATATATGATATTTTTTAGACCTCTAGCGTTATATTTTAAGCTTCTCTTCTTTCAAAACAACGCCTGTAGTTGTCTAAAATTTTGTGTTATTGTGCATGTCACCTGAAAACTCGCTCAGTCCGCAGACCTGTGGAAAAAAAAAACTAGTCCAGTTCTTTCATAATGACTGAACGCGTTTTGGGATCACGCTCTTCAATTGTTCTAACAGAAAAATTCATAAAAAAAACATTGATGGTATTCAGTGTGTGTATACATACATCGATTATCCGAATACCGATCAACCGAAACATCGGTTAACCGAAAGAGTTCCAGTCTGCAAATTCAAATTTGAATGCGCACCATGTAGAAGTTTCGCTAGCGCTATTTGCGAGATATAGCGGCAAAAAAAAAAGTCTCAGTGCTGAAGCTCTTCTTTTCCTTAAATGTAGGTCTACTTTAATGACCGTCTTGAACTTGTCAAACTAGGCTAATCAGTTCTGTGTGTTACTTTTAAGACGTGTGATACAAAATATATACTGTGTGTACAGTTTTATGTTTAATATCAGTGTTTCTTTGTTTCATACTGCTCCTATGACACCGGTAAAATTTGTTTTCTTAAATGATTGGTTATCCGAAAATTCAGTTATCCGAACACCCCCGTCCCCAATTGTTTCGGATAATCGATGCTGTAATGTATATATTTTCAGCTAAATAAAAATGCTGAATTTTTCTTTAAATTTTTATTTTCTTAGACGAACTCCCAAATCTGCCGTTTCAGATTGTTTTTTGCTACAAATAATTTAAAAGTCAGACATACTGACTAAATATTTCTCATCACTTTTCGTCTGAATGGGCGAAAACGTTTGCAATTTGTAATTCATGTATATAAAACTTAATGACCATATAATATAAGTCGTTATTTTACATTGATTTGTCATTTGGCTGAGTAACAAATATTATATTGTGTTTATCTATATTAATTGACAATCTGAATATCTCCATCATGCTTTCTAAGTTAACTTTAAACAGTTCTAAAGACCCCATTTTTTATATGCGTGGAATGTCTATCTATATTTATATATGGTATTATAGGTTGGGGTGGAACTTATAAATCCAACCTTTATCCGTTAATTTTACTACAGAAAAAAGTATTAAAAATTTGTTTAAAAAAGCAGAAAGATTATCCAACTGAATTGTTGTTTAAGCATTTCAGAGTTTTCAACATTAAACAAATGTATTATTTTATTTTATTAAAATATTTTCATAGCAATTTTAATAACTTTGAAAGGAATATACATAAATATAGAACTAAAAATATGAATTCTCTGCGTTTGTCTGAACCAAAATGTAAAACCAATGCAGCTTTTTATCATAGCATGAGTCAAGGTCCCAGATTATTAAATAAATTTTATTCCAATAATATTTCAACCACGAATCCTCTACAATTTAATAAAAAAAATTTTAAAAATTGTATTGGATTTATAGTTTGGGTTTAAATATATTAAACACTATTTAATCTGTATTCACTCTCAATTTTAATTTTATTTTTGTCTATTGGAATCCCCTCCTGAGCACGAATCTTACTCATTCAGGAGTGGGCTGGTTTATCTTTCATTGTATTTATTAATTTATATTCATTTCAAACTTACTAGCAATAATAAATAAGTAAATAAATAAATAAATAGATAAATAAATAAATAGATAAATAAATAAATAAATAAATAGATAAATAAATAAATAAATAAATGAATGAATGAATGAATGAATAAATAAATGTCTATAACGGAATACATTCGTAGTTTTATAACTTACTCTTCAGAGACCTGATTTTAAATCATATCTGATTATTTGACAAATAAGTAACAAATCAAATACGTTTTAATATTTGTAGCACTTTTGAATACCATTTTTCGTAAACAGTAATATTATAATGTCATTACAATATAAGAATAGTTGTTCTTATTGAGCGAGATGACTGGGTGGTAAAGCACTACACTTGCATTCAAGAGGACTCAGCTTCGATTCTCGATTCTTACCGATCTCGTCGAGGTTATTGCATGGTTTTCATTAATTGAATGTAACTAATTTTCAGTTAAATCAAGACAAATTCCGTATCGAACCCAATTACTACCGAAAAAATAGACAGTACAATAGCAACAAGCATTTCCAACAGTACACTAATGACAGTCGCGATATAATCTATAAAGCGATTATAATAAAAAAATAGGCGATTTTATGATACCTTCTTATACTGGGCAATTTATAAATGAAGTTAAATATGTAACTTTTTGGATTACACTGAACAACAAATTTTTACTTTTTGTCTTGCTCCGAAATAAAAATAGGTGACTATTACTGATATGTGTGCCCTAAATCTGAATTTAAAATCCAAATTGCCTCATCACGTACCATTTTCTGTGGAAAATGAATTGAATTTTTTATGACAAAACTTATCTGTTTTTAATTTTTCACTGCTACTGATAAAATTACAACACATGAGGGATTCAAAATTTCTCATAATGCTAGAAAAATGTGTACTGGATACAAAAATGATGTTACATAGTTTAAAACACAACAACAATAAAAATATTTCATGCGTATAACGAGAAAAATCTCGGAATTTGAACTTTCGTTTAAAGTATTTTTTTGGATGACTTCTATTTATAACTAGACCCGGGATTGTCTTTTACAAGGAACCAACAATAGTCTGCAAGCATGCTGGATGATAAACGTCCTTTATATCGCCTTTCCATTTCAGACATTTCTTGATGAAATAT
The DNA here is from genome assembly GCF_040183065.1 of Periplaneta americana. Classification (NCBI taxonomy): domain Eukaryota; kingdom Metazoa; phylum Arthropoda; class Insecta; order Blattodea; family Blattidae; genus Periplaneta; species Periplaneta americana. The sequence continues at coordinate 57,447,392 of NC_091120.1, forward strand.
TTCCCCATGTTCGTAGCTTACCGCTCCAAATTTAGGAGAAAAGAAATTCAAATGAGAATTAAAAAGTGTATTTTTAGAGACATATTACACTCCAGTTTGTCATATAACTTAACATGGTTTCCACAACAAGTTCTGTGTAGTTCTCTGTCCTAGAATTTCCAAGGAAATTTGAGTAAACGTCTTTGAAAGCGCGCCACGTCATTCTTTCTGTAACGGAAAGTTTTTCCTCAAACAAAGGGTCAGCCATAACTTTGTGAATTTGTGGACCGATGAAAATGCCTTCTTTTAATTTGCCTTCACTCAAACTGATAAACTTTTCCTTTAAATACTGAAAACCACACCCTTGTTTGTTCATTGCATAGACCTCACTTACAACTGATATGAAATTTATTTAATAGAAGGGACCCAATATCTGTTTATTTATTAGAAGTACAAAAGAACATGCCAACAACCATAATAAACCGGAAATAGGTCATAAACTCATAAAATTCATTAGCTTTTGTTATGGTTTATACCCACAACCCGCGCCAGATATTTCCTGGGGGAGCGCTTATCGAAAAGAGAAATCATACTATATCTTTAAAACCTTACGTGATAAGAAGAAAAGAGATGCATTTTCGGATTCAGCGCTCATCAAACTATAAGGGACAAATTTTTTTTAATCAGAGCAAAATTCTTGTTGTTGCCCGGAGATTGAAACTTTAGCACACATCTTGGGATTCTGTGAACAGGGATTGCTCTTGAGGAACCCTAGACATCATCTTGTAAGATCCAAAATTGCTGCCGCATTAAGAAGTAAGGGCTGGATAGTAGAAGAAGAAATCTCCTGTCTAGCTGAAAATGGGTCAACGAGACGAGTAGATATTTTAGCGTACAATGCTGACACTAAACAGGGCATCATTGTGGACCCCACGATCGTTTTGAAGTAGAATATCATCAGTCAGCCGAGGTCCACCTTGAGAAGAAGTCGATCTATGAGCCTACAGTCAACTATTTCAAGCTGAAATATGCCTTAATTCACGTTGAGGTATTCGGCTTGCTCATAGGTGCTCGAGGGACTATACCAGCTTTTTCGAAGAATTTCGACGGAAGTTTGCTCTGCCAACATCTCTGAGGGATGACATTGTGATAATTGTGTTAAAAAATCCTGCCAAATCCTAATTAATCGCATGGTGCCACATTAATAGCAATTGTAATTTTTCATGCCCTTTTCTTTGTTTCCCTTCTTTAAAATTTAATATCTATGTTTACATATGTATAATAATTTTTTTTTGAGGATATACTGAGTCCGTAAGGTCTACCCTCAATGGGGGGGGGGCAGTTTACTATCTATCTATCTATCTATCTATCTATCTATCTATCTATCTATCTATCTATCTATCTATCTATCTATCTATCTATCTATCTATCTATCTATCTATCTATCTATCTATCTGTCTGTCTGTCTGTCTGTCTGTCTGTCTGTCTGTCTGTCTGTCTATCTATTTATTTTGCATGTAATCCAGAAAACGATAGTTATGCTCTTTCTTGATTTGAAAGTGAATGATAATTTAAGATAATAAACCATAAACTGAAGTACCATCTTAATATCATAAAGAGATGAATTGTTGGCAAACGCGTATAGTATAGATAATAATAAAAAAGTAAATGTGAAAGTGGATGACAACGGTTATTCAATTATAACGCTGACAGGTACAATAGCAATGGAGTCATTGAAGTTCTCAAGCAGTGGCCTTAAAATCACCCGCTACTAGAGATCTCTGTATTATATCCCATTTATGTACGTACCAGACTTCTTCGTATTGTGTTAAAATGTATGTATCTGTCTGCCATTTTGTCTGCTCTTGTCTGTTTGTCTTCCTTTCAGGTGCTTTGTTTGTTCGTCACAAACATCGTGTATTCTTGTAGCTTCTCTCAGCTCTTCTGTTCTACTCTGAAACCTCTATTTCTCACTCTTTAATTTAGCTTAGCGTTTCTCTTCTGCTGTGTTACCATACCCGGCTTTGTAAATCAACGTTTCTCAACCGTCGTGCCGTGAAATCAGAACTCTCAATTTATAAAGAACCAGTATTAAGAGAATACACAGCATGTTTGCATTTGGCCTCTCTTGTCATAGAAAAGTTCACAAGACTCCAAGGCAATCCAAATGTAACTTAACAAAAGAGATCCTAAACTACGTGCAAAGCACTTTCTGATGCTGTGTTCAACATTCCTTTAATTCTCTTTCAGTGGCCCCTGTGATAACCGACAGTTTAGATCTCTAGAAGAATTTTCGAAGACAATAATAATCGTAATTACAATATTTAGTTAAGGTAATTTATTAAATACCCCGTAATTAAAATAAAACTAACGAAAATTGACAGCAGAGAAAAGTTAAATTGGCTGCAATTATTTTAATTTCGGTATGAATAAAACCAAACTCACTTGCAACACAACAGTCAAAATTATCCTTATCAACTGATTTATTAATATGCTACCTTCAATGCAAAGCATTAATATTAGAAAAACCTTATATTTACAATTTTCTCAATTCTGTGTGAAAATATTAGTAGTAGTAGTAGTAGTAGTAGTAGTAGTAGTAGTAGTAGTAGTAGTAGTAGTAGTAGTAGTAGTAGTAGTAGTAGTAGTAGTAGTAGTAGTAGTAGTAGTAGTAGTAGTAGTAGTAGTAGTAGTAGTAGTAGTAGTAGTAGTAGTAGTAGTAGTAGTAGTAGTAGTAGTAGTAGTAGTAGTAGTAGTAGTAGTAGTAGTAGTAGTAGTAGTAGTAGTAGTAGTAGTAGTAGTAGTAGTAGTAGTAGTAGTAGTAGTAGTAGTAGTAGTAGTAGTAGTAGTAGTAGTAGTAGTAGTAGTAGTAGTAGTAGTAGTAGTAGTAGTAGTAGTAGTAGTAGTAGTAGTAGTAGTAGTAGTAGTAGTAGTAGTAGTAGTAGTAGTAGTAGTAGTAGTAGTAGTAGTAGTAGTAGTAGTAGTAGTAGTAGTAGTAGTAGTAGTAGTAGTAGTAGTAGTAGTAGTAGTAGTAGTAGTAGTAGTAGTAGTAGTAGTAGTAGTAGTAGTAGTAGTAGTAGTAGTAGTAGTAGTAGTAGTAGTAGTAGTAGTAGTAGTAGTAGTAGTAGTAGTAGTAGTAGTAGTAGTAGTAGTAGTAGTAGTAGTAGTAGTAGTAGTAGTAGTAGTAGTAGTAGTAGTAGTAGTAGTAGTAGTAGTAGTAGTAGTAGTAGTAGTAGTAGTAGTAGTAGTAGTAGTAGTAGTAGTAGTAGTAGTAGTAGTAGTAGTAGTAGTAGTAGTAGTAGTAGTAGTAGTAGTAGTAGTAGTAGTAGTAGTAGTAGTAGTAGTAGTAGTAGTAGTAGTAGTAGTAGTAGTAGTAGTAGTAGTAGTAGTAGTAGTAGTAGTAGTAGTAGTAGTAGTAGTAGTAGTAGTAGTAGTAGTAGTAGTAGTAGTAGTAGTAGTAGTAGTAGTAGTAGTAGTAGTAGTAGTAGTAGTAGTAGTAGTAGTAGTAGTAGTAGTAGTAGTAGTAGTAGTAGTAGTAGTAGTAGTAGTAGTAGTAGTAGTAGTAGTAGTAGTAGTAGTAGTAGTAGTAGTAGTAGTAGTAGTAGTAGTAGTAGTAGTAGTAGTAGTAGTAGTAGTAGTAGTAGTAGTAGTAGTAGTAGTAGTAGTAGTAGTAGTAGTAGTAGTAGTAGTAGTAGTAGTAGTAGTAGTAGTAGTAGTAGTAGTAGTAGTAGTAGTAGTAGTAGTAGTAGTAGTAGTAGTAGTAGTAGTAGTAGTAGTAGTAGTAGTAGTAGTAGTAGTAGTAGTAGTAGTAGTAGTAGTAGTAGTAGTAGTAGTAGTAGTAGTAGTAGTAGTAGTAGTAGTAGTAGTAGTAGTAGTAGTAGTAGTAGTAGTAGTAGTAGTAGTAGTAGTAGTAGTAGTAGTAGTAGTAGTAGTAGTAGTAGTAGTAGTAGTAGTAGTAGTAGTAGTAGTAGTAGTAGTAGTAGTAGTAGTAGTAGTAGTAGTAGTAGTAGTAGTAGTAGTAGTAGTAGTAGTAGTAGTAGTAGTAGTAGTAGTAGTAGTAGTAGTAGTAGTAGTAGTAGTAGTAGTAGTAGTAGTAGTAGTAGTAGTAGTAGTAGTAGTAGTAGTAGTAGTAGTAGTAGTAGTAGTAGTAGTAGTAGTAGTAGTAGTAGTAGTAGTAGTAGTAGTAGTAGTAGTAGTAGTAGTAGTAGTAGTAGTAGTAGTAGTAGTAGTAGTAGTAGTAGTAGTAGTAGTAGTAGTAGTAGTAGTAGTAGTAGTAGTAGTAGTAGTAGTAGTAGTAGTAGTAGTAGTAGTAGTAGTAGTAGTAGTAGTAGTAGTAGTAGTAGTAGTAGTAGTAGTAGTAGTAGTAGTAGTAGTAGTAGTAGTAGTAGTAGTAGTAGTAGTAGTAGTAGTAGTAGTAGTAGTAGTAGTAGTAGTAGTAGTAGTAGTAGTAGTAGTAGTAGTAGTAGTAGTAGTAGTAGTAGTAGTAGTAGTAGTAGTAGTAGTAGTAGTAGTAGTAGTAGTAGTAGTAGTAGTAGTAGTAGTAGTAGTAGTAGTAGTAGTAGTAGTAGTAGTAGTAGTAGTAGTAGTAGTAGTAGTAGTAGTAGTAGTAGTAGTAGTAGTAGTAGTAGTAGTAGTAGTAGTAGTAGTAGTAGTAGTAGTAGTAGTAGTAGTAGTAGTAGTAGTAGTAGTAGTAGTAGTAGTAGTAGTAGTAGTAGTAGTAGTAGTAGTAGTAGTAGTAGTAGTAGTAGTAGTAGTAGTAGTAGTAGTAGTAGTAGTAGTAGTAGTAGTAGTAGTAGTAGTAGTAGTAGTAGTAGTAGTAGTAGTAGTAGTAGTAGTAGTAGTAGTAGTAGTAGTAGTAGTAGTAGTAGTAGTAGTAGTAGTAGTAGTAGTAGTAGTAGTAGTAGTAGTAGTAGTAGTAGTAGTAGTAGTAGTAGTAGTAGTAGTAGTAGTAGTAGTAGTAGTAGTAGTAGTAGTAGTAGTAGTAGTAGTAGTAGTAGTAGTAGTAGTAGTAGTAGTAGTAGTAGTAGTAGTAGTAGTAGTAGTAGTAGTAGTAGTAGTAGTAGTAGTAGTAGTAGTAGTAGTAGTAGTAGTAGTAGTAGTAGTAGTAGTAGTAGTAGTAGTAGTAGTAGTAGTAGTAGTAGTAGTAGTAGTAGTAGTAGTAGTAGTAGTAGTAGTAGTAGTAGTAGTAGTAGTAGTAGTAGTAGTAGTAGTAGTAGTAGTAGTAGTAGTAGTAGTAGTAGTAGTAGTAGTAGTAGTAGTAGTAGTAGTAGTAGTAGTAGTAGTAGTAGTAGTAGTAGTAGTAGTAGTAGTAGTAGTAGTAGTAGTAGTAGTAGTAGTAGTAGTAGTAGTAGTAGTAGTAGTAGTAGTAGTAGTAGTAGTAGTAGTAGTAGTAGTAGTAGTAGTAGTAGTAGTAGTAGTAGTAGTAGTAGTAGTAGTAGTAGTAGTAGTAGTAGTAGTAGTAGTAGTAGTAGTAGTAGTAGTAGTAGTAGTAGTAGTAGTAGTAGTAGTAGTAGTAGTAGTAGTAGTAGTAGTAGTAGTAGTAGTAGTAGTAGTAGTAGTAGTAGTAGTAGTAGTAGTAGTAGTAGTAGTAGTAGTAGTAGTAGTAGTAGTAGTAGTAGTAGTAGTAGTAGTAGTAGTAGTAGTAGTAGTAGTAGTAGTAGTAGTAGTAGTAGTAGTAGTAGTAGTAGTAGTAGTAGTAGTAGTAGTAGTAGTAGTAGTAGTAGTAGTAGTAGTAGTAGTAGTAGTAGTAGTAGTAGTAGTAGTAGTAGTAGTAGTAGTAGTAGTAGTAGTAGTAGTAGTAGTAGTAGTAGTAGTAGTAGTAGTAGTAGTAGTAGTAGTAGTAGTAGTAGTAGTAGTAGTAGTAGTAGTAGTAGTAGTAGTAGTAGTAGTAGTAGTAGTAGTAGTAGTAGTAGTAGTAGTAGTAGTAGTAGTAGTAGTAGTAGTAGTAGTAGTAGTAGTAGTAGTAGTAGTAGTAGTAGTAGTAGTAGTAGTAGTAGTAGTAGTAGTAGTAGTAGTAGTAGTAGTAGTAGTAGTAGTAGTAGTAGTAGTAGTAGTAGTAGTAGTAGTAGTAGTAGTAGTAGTAGTAGTAGTAGTAGTAGTAGTAGTAGTAGTAGTAGTAGTAGTAGTAGTAGTAGTAGTAGTAGTAGTAGTAGTAGTAGTAGTAGTAGTAGTAGTAGTAGTAGTAGTAGTAGTAGTAGTAGTAGTAGTAGTAGTAGTAGTAGTAGTAGTAGTAGTAGTAGTAGTAGTAGTAGTAGTAGTAGTAGTAGTAGTAGTAGTAGTAGTAGTAGTAGTAGTAGTAGTAGTAGTAGTAGTAGTAGTAGTAGTAGTAGTAGTAGTAGTAGTAGTAGTAGTAGTAGTAGTAGTAGTAGTAGTAGTAGTAGTAGTAGTAGTAGTAGTAGTAGTAGTAGTAGTAGTAGTAGTAGTAGTAGTAGTAGTAGTAGTAGTAGTAGTAGTAGTAGTAGTAGTAGTAGTAGTAGTAGTAGTAGTAGTAGTAGTAGTAGTAGTAGTAGTAGTAGTAGTAGTAGTAGTAGTAGTAGTAGTAGTAGTAGTAGTAGTAGTAGTAGTAGTAGTAGTAGTAGTAGTAGTAGTAGTAGTAGTAGTAGTAGTAGTAGTAGTAGTAGTAGTAGTAGTAGTAGTAGTAGTAGTAGTAGTAGTAGTAGTAGTAGTAGTAGTAGTAGTAGTAGTAGTAGTAGTAGTAGTAGTAGTAGTAGTAGTAGTAGTAGTAGTAGTAGTAGTAGTAGTAGTAGTAGTAGTAGTAGTAGTAGTAGTAGTAGTAGTAGTAGTAGTAGTAGTAGTAGTAGTAGTAGTAGTAGTAGTAGTAGTAGTAGTAGTAGTAGTAGTAGTAGTAGTAGTAGTAGTAGTAGTAGTAGTAGTAGTAGTAGTAGTAGTAGTAGTAGTAGTAGTAGTAGTAGTAGTAGTAGTAGTAGTAGTAGTAGTAGTAGTAGTAGTAGTAGTAGTAGTAGTAGTAGTAGTAGTAGTAGTAGTAGTAGTAGTAGTAGTAGTAGTAGTAGTAGTAGTAGTAGTAGTAGTAGTAGTAGTAGTAGTAGTAGTAGTAGTAGTAGTAGTAGTAGTAGTAGTAGTAGTAGTATAGTAGTAGTATAGTAGTAGTAGTAGTAGTAGTATAGTAGTAGTATAGTAGTAGTATAGTAGTAGTATAGTAGTAGTATAGTAGTAGTATAGTAGTAGTATAGTAGTAGTATAGTAGTAGTATAGTAGTAGTATAGTAGTAGTATAGTAGTAGTATAGTAGTAGTATAGTAGTAGTAGTAGTAGTAGTAGTATAGTAGTAGTAGTAGTAGTAGTAGTAGTAGTAGTAGTAGTATAGTAGTAGTAGTAGTAGTAGTAGTAGTAGTAGTAGTAGTAGTAGTAGTAGTAGTAGTAGTAGTAGTAGTAGTAGTAGTAGTAGTAGTAGTAGTAGTAGTAGTAGTAGTAGTAGTAGTAGTAGTAGTAGTAGTAGTAGTAGTAGTAGTAGTAGTAGTAGTAGTAGTAGTAGTAGTAGTAGTAGTAGTAGTAGTAGTAGTAGTAGTAGTAGTAGTAGTAGTAGTAGTAGTAGTAGTAGTAGTAGTAGTAGTAGTAGTAGTAGTAGTAGTAGTAGTAGTAGTAGTAGTAGTAGTAGTAGTAGTAGTAGTAGTAGTAGTAGTAGTAGTAGTAGTAGTAGTAGTAGTAGTAGTAGTAGTAGTAGTAGTAGTAGTAGTAGTAGTAGTAGTAGTAGTAGTAGTAGTAGTAGTAGTAGTAGTAGTAGTAGTAGTAGTAGTAGTAGTAGTAGTAGTAGTAGTAGTAGTAGTAGTAGTAGTAGTAGTAGTAGTAGTAGTAGTAGTAGTAGTAGTAGTAGTAGTAGTAGTAGTAGTAGTAGTAGTAGTAGTAGTAGTAGTAGTAGTAGTAGTAGTAGTAGTAGTAGTAGTAGTAGTAGTAGTAGTAGTAGTAGTAGTAGTAGTAGTAGTAGTAGTAGTAGTAGTAGTAGTAGTAGTAGTAGTAGTAGTAGTAGTAGTAGTAGTAGTAGTAGTAGTAGTAGTAGTAGTAGTAGTAGTAGTAGTAGTAGTAGTAGTAGTAGTAGTAGTAGTAGTAGTAGTAGTAGTAGTAGTAGTAGTAGTAGTAGTAGTAGTAGTAGTAGTAGTAGTAGTAGTAGTAGTAGTAGTAGTAGTAGTAGTAGTAGTAGTAGTAGTAGTAGTAGTAGTAGTAGTAGTAGTAGTAGTAGTAGTAGTAGTAGTAGTAGTAGTAGTAGTAGTAGTAGTAGTAGTAGTAGTAGTAGTAGTAGTAGTAGTAGTAGTAGTAGTAGTAGTAGTAGTAGTAGTAGTAGTAGTAGTAGTAGTAGTAGTAGTAGTAGTAGTAGTAGTAGTAGTAGTAGTAGTAGTAGTAGTAGTAGTAGTAGTAGTAGTAGTAGTAGTAGTAGTAGTAGTAGTAGTAGTAGTAGTAGTAGTAGTAGTAGTAGTAGTAGTAGTAGTAGTAGTAGTAGTAGTAGTAGTAGTAGTAGTAGTAGTAGTAGTAGTAGTAGTAGTAGTAGTAGTAGTAGTAGTAGTAGTAGTAGTAGTAGTAGTAGTAGTAGTAGTAGTAGTAGTAGTAGTAGTAGTAGTAGTAGTAGTAGTAGTAGTAGTAGTAGTAGTAGTAGTAGTAGTAGTAGTAGTAGTAGTAGTAGTAGTAGTAGTAGTAGTAGTAGTAGTAGTAGTAGTAGTAGTAGTAGTAGTAGTAGTAGTAGTAGTAGTAGTAGTAGTAGTAGTAGTAGTAGTAGTAGTAGTAGTAGTAGTAGTAGTAGTAGTAGTAGTAGTAGTAGTAGTAGTAGTAGTAGTAGTAGTAGTAGTAGTAGTAGTAGTAGTAGTAGTAGTAGTAGTAGTAGTAGTAGTAGTAGTAGTAGTAGTAGTAGTAGTAGTAGTAGTAGTAGTAGTAGTAGTAGTAGTAGTAGTAGTAGTAGTAGTAGTAGTAGTAGTAGTAGTAGTAGTAGTAGTAGTAGTAGTAGTAGTAGTAGTAGTAGTAGTAGTAGTAGTAGTAGTAGTAGTAGTAGTAGTAGTAGTAGTAGTAGTAGTAGTAGTAGTAGTAGTAGTAGTAGTAGTAGTAGTAGTAGTAGTAGTAGTAGTAGTAGTAGTAGTAGTAGTAGTAGTAGTAGTAGTAGTAGTAGTAGTAGTAGTAGTAGTAGTAGTAGTAGTAGTAGTAGTAGTAGTAGTAGTAGTAGTAGTAGTAGTAGTAGTAGTAGTAGTAGTAGTAGTAGTAGTAGTAGTAGTAGTAGTAGTAGTAGTAGTAGTAGTAGTAGTAGTAGTAGTAGTAGTAGTAGTAGTAGTAGTAGTAGTAGTAGTAGTAGTAGTAGTAGTAGTAGTAGTAGTAGTAGTAGTAGTAGTAGTAGTAGTAGTAGTAGTAGTAGTAGTAGTAGTAGTAGTAGTAGTAGTAGTAGTAGTAGTAGTAGTAGTAGTAGTAGTAGTAGTAGTAGTAGTAGTAGTAGTAGTAGTAGTAGTAGTAGTAGTAGTAGTAGTAGTAGTAGTAGTAGTAGTAGTAGTAGTAGTAGTAGTAGTAGTAGTAGTAGTAGTAGTAGTAGTAGTAGTAGTAGTAGTAGTAGTAGTAGTAGTAGTAGTAGTAGTAGTAGTAGTAGTAGTAGTAGTAGTAGTAGTAGTAGTAGTAGTAGTAGTAGTAGTAGTAGTAGTAGTAGTAGTAGTAGTAGTAGTAGTAGTAGTAGTAGTAGTAGTAGTAGTAGTAGTAGTAGTAGTAGTAGTAGTAGTAGTAGTAGTAGTAGTAGTAGTAGTAGTAGTAGTAGTAGTAGTAGTAGTAGTAGTAGTAGTAGTAGTAGTAGTAGTAGTAGTAGTAGTAGTAGTAGTAGTAGTAGTAGTAGTAGTAGTAGTAGTAGTAGTAGTAGTAGTAGTAGTAGTAGTAGTAGTAGTAGTAGTAGTAGTAGTAGTAGTAGTAGTAGTAGTAGTAGTAGTAGTAGTAGTAGTAGTAGTAGTAGTAGTAGTAGTAGTAGTAGTAGTAGTAGTAGTAGTAGTAGTAGTAGTAGTAGTAGTAGTAGTAGTAGTAGTAGTAGTAGTAGTAGTAGTAGTAGTAGTAGTAGTAGTAGTAGTAGTAGTAGTAGTAGTAGTAGTAGTAGTAGTAGTAGTAGTAGTAGTAGTAGTAGTAGTAGTAGTAGTAGTAGTAGTAGTAGTAGTAGTAGTAGTAGTAGTAGTAGTAGTAGTAGTAGTAGTAGTAGTAGTAGTAGTAGTAGTAGTAGTAGTAGTAGTAGTAGTAGTAGTAGTAGTAGTAGTAGTAGTAGTAGTAGTAGTAGTAGTAGTAGTAGTAGTAGTAGTAGTAGTAGTAGTAGTAGTAGTAGTAGTAGTAGTAGTAGTAGTAGTAGTAGTAGTAGTAGTAGTAGTAGTAGTAGTAGTAGTAGTAGTAGTAGTAGTAGTAGTAGTAGTAGTAGTAGTAGTAGTAGTAGTAGTAGTAGTAGTAGTAGTAGAGTAGTAGTAGTAGTAGTAGTAGTAGTAGTAGTAGTAGTAGTAGTAGTAGTAGTAGTAGTAGTAGTAGTAGTAGTAGTAGTAGTAGTAGTAGTAGTAGTAGTAGTAGTAGTAGTAGTAGTAGTAGTAGTAGTAGTAGTAGTAGTAGTAGTAGTAGTAGTAGTAGTAGTAGTAGTAGTAGTAGTAGTAGTAGTAGTAGTAGTAGTAGTAGTAGTAGTAGTAGTAGTAGTAGTAGTAGTAGTAGTAGTAGTAGTAGTAGTAGTAGTAGTAGTAGTAGTAGTAGTAGTAGTAGTAGTAGTAGTAGTAGTAGTAGTAGTAGTAGTAGTAGTAGTAGTAGTAGTAGTAGTAGTAGTAGTAGTAGTAGTAGTAGTAGTAGTAGTAGTAGTAGTAGTAGTAGTAGTAGTAGTAGTAGTAGTAGTAGTAGTAGTAGTAGTAGTAGTAGTAGTAGTAGTAGTAGTAGTAGTAGTAGTAGTAGTAGTAGTAGTAGTAGTAGTAGTAGTAGTAGTAGTAGTAGTAGTAGTAGTAGTAGTAGTAGTAGTAGTAGTAGTAGTAGTAGTAGTAGTAGTAGTAGTAGTAGTAGTAGTAGTAGTAGTAGTAGTAGTAGTAGTAGTAGTAGTAGTAGTAGTAGTAGTAGTAGTAGTAGTAGTAGTAGTAGTAGTAGTAGTAGTAGTAGTAGTAGTAGTAGTAGTAGTAGTAGTAGTAGTAGTAGTAGTAGTAGTAGTAGTAGTAGTAGTAGTAGTAGTAGTAGTAGTAGTAGTAGTAGTAGTAGTAGTAGTAGTAGTAGTAGTAGTAGTAGTAGTAGTAGTAGTAGTAGTGAGAAATATACAACATGCATGTATTTGTATCGGAGCTGCATATCTTAATGAAACTTAGTAATTACATGTCGGACTGTTACTTTGAGAGAGGTACAGAGGTTAAGGGTGTTTGAGAATAAGGTGCTTAGGAAAATATTTGGAACTAAAAGGGAATTAAGTTACTGGAAAATAGAGAAAGTTACACAACGCAGAACTGCACGCATTGCATTCTTCACCTGACATAATTAGGAACATTAAATCCAGACGTTTGAGATGGGTAGGGCATGTACCACGAATGGGCAAATCCAGAAATGAATATAGAATTTCAGTTAGGAGACAGGAGGAAAAAAAGACCTTTGGGGAGGCCGAGACATAGATGGGAGGATAATAGTAAAATGTATTTGAGGGAGGTGGGATACGACGGAAGGGACTAGATTAGTCTTGCTTAGGATAGGTATCGATGGTGGGTTTATGTGAGGGCGGTAATGAACCTCCGGGTTGTTTAAAAAGCATTTGTAAGTAAATAATTATATGTCTCATGTTTAATTAAAATGATTGACGCATGATTGTGCATAAATATGTACATTTTGGACGTTTGTGCACATTTCGACATTAAAAGAATATTTCGTGCAGATTTTTTTTGTGGCGAAAATTGTTTTCTAGTTTTCTAGATTTTATAGCAATTATTTAATTTAGCTAACGGCAGATTTATTCCTAACGCCTTAATTTGACTTGGGGGAATAGGCTACATACGAACTACTAAAATTGAGCGGAAAATAATTATTTTTATTTTTTTCTAGTTGGTAGGTATTTACGAATTTAAGGTGTGTATTTTTTGTACTTTAGTGTCCGGTATTGTTGACAGGGGACGACTGAAGTTGGTGTGTTTGTCTTGATGTTCCTTGTATGGAGAACATTGTAAATTATTAAGAAATTGGTCTAACATTTTGATTTGTGCAAATTAAAAAACAGTTTATTCCGCTCAATTTCGATAGTCTGTATGTATTCTGCAAGTCAAAGCAAGGAGTTCTGAATAAATTATGTCGAGAAGTAAAGAGTGACGGCCTGAAGAAGATGAGGGAGATTAGCAAAATGCTTCAGGGATACGATAATGATGTGGACGTCAATCCTGCCGTGTTACCAGATTGTAAGATTTGTCCACCCCATATGTAATGTAGGAATAACTTTATCTATGCACAAGTTTATTTTTACGGACAGGAGAAATAAATTGGATACTGAAATCATGGAAAAGATTATTTTGAAACAAAATTACAGTTATGAAAGAAAATGAATTGCCTGTATCAGATTTGTTTTAATGAAAAATTAGAAACAGCCAATGAGGCAATAACTAAGAAATTAAACTGACTGTGCGTTGTTTATGTTCAATTTGAATATTTTCCGTTATATGGGTAATGCTTTTTCTTTGGGTCCTATGTCATGGTAAGTTTGTCGGTTATTTAGCTTTTAGTGCATAGTTGTACATGTATATTTCGGCACTTTAAAAGCATATTTTAGTCCACATAATTCTCAATTCTAATAGTAATAATAATAATAATAATAATAATAATAATAATAATAATAATAATAATAATAATAATAATAATAATAATAATAAATAGGAGAATGGAGAAAGTTACACAACACAGAACTCGACGCCTTGTATTCTTGATCTTACATAATTATTAACATTAAATCCAGACGTTTAAGTTGGACAGGGCATGTAGCACGCATGGGCGAATTCAGAAATGCATAGGTATAGAGTGTTATTTTGGACGCCGGAGGGAAAAATACTTTTGGGAAGACCGACACGTAGATGGGAGGATAATATTAACATGTATTTGAGGTAAGTGGAATATGATTGTAGGGACCGATGGCGGGCTTATTTGAAGGTGGCAATAAACCTCTTGGTTCCTTAAAAGCCATAAGTAATAATAATAATAATAATAATAATAATAATAATAATAATAAATAGGAGAATGAAAAAAGTTACACAACGCAGAACTGCACGCATTATATTCTTCATCTGATATAATTAGGAACATTAAATCCAGCCGTTTGAGATGGTTAGGCCATATAGCACGTATGAGCTAATCTAGAAATGCATATGGAGTGTTAGTTAGGAGGCCGAAGGGAAAAAGACCTTTGGGGAGACCGAGACGTAGATGGGAGGATAATATTAAAATGTATTTGAGGGAGATGCTCAGGATAGGGACCGATGGCGGGCTTATGTGAGGGCGGCAATGAACTTCCTAGTTCCTTAAAAAGCATAAGTACTTACTTACTTACTTACAAATGGCTTTTAAGGAACCCGAAGGTTCATTCCGCCCTCACATAAGCCCGCCAGCGGTCCCTATCCTGAGCAAGATTAATCCAGTCTCTATCATCATATGCCACCTCCCTCAAATCCATTTTAATATTATCCTCCCATCTACGTCTCGGCCTCCCTAAAGGTCTTTTTCCCTCCGGTCTCCCAACTAACACTCTATATGCATTTCTGGATTCGCCCATACGTGCTACATGCCCTGCCCATCTCAAACGTCTGGATTTAATGTTCCTAATTATGTCAGGTGAAGAATACAATGCGTGCAGTTCTGTGTTGTGTAACTTTCTCCATTCTCCTGTAACTTCATCCCGCTTAGCCCCAAATATTTTCCTAAGCACCTTATTCTCAAACATCCTGAACCTATGTTCCTCTCTCAGAGTAAGAGTCCAAGTTTCACAACCATACAGAAGAACCGGTAATATAACTGTTTTATAAATCCTAACTTTCAGATTTTTGGACAGCAGACTGGATGATAAGAGCTTCTCAACCGAATAATAACACGCATTTCCCATATTTATTCTGCGTTTAATTTCCTCCCGAGTGTCATTTATATTTGTTACTGTAGCTCCAAGATATTTGAATTTTTCCACCTCTTCGAAGGATAAATCTCCAATTTTTGTATTTCCATTTCGTACAATATTCTGGTCACGAGACATAATCATATACTTTGTCTTTTCGGGATAAGTAATAATAATAATAATAATAATAATAATAATAATAATAATAATAATAATAATAATAATAATAAGACTAACAGAAAAAGAAGGCCAAGCAGGAGAAGAGAGGAAAAAAAGATAGAAACATGCGTAAATGGCAATGAAGAAGTATACTGGAATGCAAAGAAAATAATTAATGCAAAAAGAGGAAAAAATGGAAGAGGAGGAGAAGAAGAAGAAGAAGAAGAAGAAGAAGAAGAAGAAGAAATAGGAGAAGAAGGAAAAAAGTAGTTCAATATAAAAATTGTGTTCTTCTGGACAAATATGTTTTCATGCTGTAGAAGTGATACAGATAATACGAAGTTATACTTCTCTACTCAACAAGGGAAGGTTAAAATAGAGATGGATGAATGCAATTCGAAGAGAAAGTCATCAAACCTCATAAGAGTAAACTTATCACAATTCCGGCTAAGCACCGTGAAGTCACGATTAGTTGTTTTGTTACATGTCGCGTAACTGCATTCATGGTTTCCCATGGAAACTTCGACTTGTATTCCTATCAGGCTTTGGAATGGTATTGGATCGTTTGGAATGGATATTGATTCAATTGAATTGAAATTCAACAGAATTCCGTTCAGTAGAGTATAACGGAATAACATTTACATAAAACGAAATTGAATTAAATGGAACAGAATTTTATTAGACCATGACTGAATTAAACTATATTGGTTGCAAAATAATATATTCTACAAATTGTACAAACAGATAAATTAATAACACAAAAGTTGATATTTAATTAATTATTTTTTTCAAACACTTTTCTATCTGATCGCGTAATGTCTTTTATTTTTTCTACGTGGTGTACTTTCTTTAAACTTCCTTTAGTGTTAGTCTGTTATGTTATCACTAAATACTGTATTTTTTTTACTTTCGCGTTCTGTGGGTCGTGTGATTGTGTGTAAACGCTACAAGTCATAATGTTTGCTTATCATCTCCTAATTATTGGTAATTAATTAAGCCTTACATGTTCTCCCGCCTCAGAAAAGAATTTCTCTACATTCTCCGACTAGTAGAGTTCAAGAAGGATTCACTTTACCATACATGGGAGCCACCGGCGTGGCTCAGTCGGTTAAGGCGCTTGCCTGTCGGTCTGAAGTTGCGCTCGGGCGCGGTTTCGATCCCCGTTTGGGCTGATTACCTGGTTGGGTTTTTTCGAGGTTTTCCCCAACCGTAAAGTGAATGCCAGATATGTATGGCTAATCCTCGGCCTCATCTCGCTATCACCAATCTCATCGGCGCTAAATAATCTCGTAGTTGATACAGCACCGTTAAATAAGCAACTAAAAAAAACATGCATGGCAGTACTGGGGCCAGTCACAAATAGAAGTGCCTTAGCTTAAACCTCTCAGAGGATTAGAAATGGACTTTGGTTAAAAAATAAAACAAGTAGGTCATTCAAGAATTAAAGATAAGCAAATAAAATATTTATATTATGAGCTACCCTGGTATAGATCCCTTAAGATATCAAGATTTTAAGAGTCCCATAACACAAAACAGTCGGCAGTGGATAGCAGTATGGATTTCAGTATTACTAGCATGCCAATAAATGATAGTGTAAATGTGATTTTATTTGTTTATCGATAGCAATCTTTCTACAATAAACGATAGTGTAAATGTTATTTCATTTGTTTATCTATAGCAATCTTTCTGTTGAACGTAATGACTAACACCAACTTATTTAATGAATCGCTTAGTACCGAACTTGTCACATAATTTGTTCAGATGTCGAGAGTCACAAACTTTTATTTAGTGATATATTCCCATGAAAACTTAATTAATAAATTGGTTATTAATGTAGAAAAATTCGCTTCGGCGCCGGTACCCCAGTTCTACACATTGGACACTCTAACCACTGAGCTACGCCGAGGTTCAATCCATAACATCATGTTCGATATATATATATATATATATATATATATATATTGACATATTTATATTATGTATGTATGTGTTTATTCACACTGCAAATGGGTAAATACCCGGTGGAAATGGTAACTAATTACACTCAATAATTACAATTAATAATAAATTACAATTCATAATATTAATAATAAAATAATAGTAGCAATATATAATAATATTAACAAGGAGCATCCTAAATTAAATGAATCACTTAAATTAAATTAAAGTAAATCTAGTTTTTATCTTAACCCTAAGTTCGAACTTAAAATCACGAGTATATGATATGTTTATACATGCACAAGTACCGTTCAGCACTACACTCATTTCGCTATCAATTCACTCACTGCACTGGAACTATCAAACATTTCACTGACACTATCATGATTTCACTACCACCTCAAACACATTTCACTGTTCAAATACTTTGCACTACCACTGTAAACTATAGGACTTCACTGACACAAACACATTTCACTGACACAACACACTTCTTCACTGATACACCATTTCAAATAACAAAACATCAATTACACCCTTAATATTCCGTAGAATTGTACTTACTATATTAACCTCAAATCGCCAGCCTAGACCCCATTACAAGCAATTTAGGATGTTCACTATAACTCACACCCATCACTATAAATCTTTCTCATTTCTCTGCCACTGTAACTCTCATAATTTGCCTTTAAGCTCACTGCGCTTTCACTACAACACACTGCACACCCAATATAAATCACTGGAGATTCACTATGTTCCTCTGCTTACTCAGTATCTCTACTCACTATAGTCGCGACGCTGTTATTCCCGGCGTGACTCCTCCTCTTTGCTTACGTCTTAGGAAGTGAAGGCTCTATAAAGTCTAAGTAGGTAGTATCGCTCGCCATTTTTGTTCTTTCGTTGCCGAGCTACCATACAAGGAATCTATTTGCCACACCGTTAAACATCATGTCGTAGCTCCTATGATAATAAATCAAACGCACTGTAATTCAGCAAATAATTGAGCGGCAAATAACGTCTTTGTGTGCTTTCTGCGAACGCCAACGAAAGAGCGAAAATGGCGGGCGATTATATTAATTATTTATCGAGCCTTAAGAAATGAATAATGCCTTCCTCAGCGAATCACAAGACGCACACGTTTAAATGTAGCCGACCTGCAACGCGATTGGTTGCCGGAAATTAGAGCGACGGGACTAAAACTATATTAAGTCAACAGTCATCACACAAGGAGCGCACTCATTTGAGTGGCCAGAACTCTACAGTAGGCCTACATATGCACAGTTGGCCGAATGATCTACGTAAAGATTAATTAATAAAGGAGTAATTGTGAGCAGTACGATAGAAGTCAGGTTTCGATAAATTTGTTGGAATTTCCAGATTTTTCCGGATGAGAAAGGACAGCGTGTTTTACAGACTGACGGTCTCTTTCCTCAATAAAGTTTAAACCATTCGACCGATTTTTATGACGTAATACCGCAAGGCTTGAGATGTAGGGTGACCGTGAGAACTTTACAGGTGGGCCCACCTGTTGCATTTGATGAGTATGTAAAATAGATTTCCACGCCTTCAGGATATATAAAGATGTACAAAACATTTCGTACCCAGATATCGTCACCCGCTCAAATAAAGTTCTCTACATTCATTTCACATCTTATATTCTGACTTTTACGGCAAGAACGAAACGTTGAAAAGACCCAAAGTTCGACTTCCGAATTGTGTAGAACAGAACCCACAAAGTCCCCGGTTTGACTCTCGACGACTGAGAGCGATGGACTTGCTGATATAAACCTGAACTCATCACAGACGGTGACCTCATGTACGAGTAACCAATTTGAGATGTATTTTCTTTACCCCACTTGCTTATCCAAATATATAATTCTTCTTAAAAGTATAGTATTTTTACTTGGTTATTTAACGACGCTTTATCAACTACGAGGTTATTTAGTGTCGATGAGATTGGTGGTAGCGAGATGATATTTGGCGAGATGAGGCCGAGGATTCGACATAGATTACCTGACATTTGCTTTACGGTTGAGTAAAACCTCGAAAAAAAAAACAACCAGGTAAACAGCCCAAGCGGGAATCGAATCCACGCCCGAGCGCAACTTCAGACCGGCAGACAAGCGCCTTAGCCAACTGAGCTACGCCGGTGACCTTGAAATATTTCAATTGTCCTTAGTGCAACATCGACTTATGTTGGGACAAATGGCGAACCGGCTTTGAACTCATCTCATACTGCCTCCAGGTTACTTGGAAGGTCAGCAACAAAGCTTGAGGTTGTTATAATTAATTTTAAAAAAATTCTCTGACTTAACTACGTAAAGATTAATTTTTGGTGCTACAGAATTTATCTGTTATGGCAACAATGCTTATTAGAGGAGAAAAATTCGCTCTGGCGACGGGGATCGAACTCGGGTCCTTAATTCTATGTACCAAGCGCTCTAACCACTGAGTTATGCCGTATTTCAATCCAGAGCACCGGATCGAATCCCTCTCCTCAAGTATTTTTCCCTTTTATGGCGTTACTCTATATTCGACATATATGTTGACATATGACATTAAACCAACTGCCATTATACAAGGAGTGCACTCAATTGAGTCACTTGGTGGTCGGGATTCCACAGTATATAGATTATTGGACTAAGAATCTACGTAAAGATTAATTTTTGGTCCTACAGAATTTATCTGTTATGGGAACAATGGTTATTAGAGGATAAAATCCCGGTCATCAAGTCACTCAATTAAGTGCCTTCTTTGTATAATGGCACTAGACTTAATGTAATTATGTCAACATATATGTCGAGCATGGAGAAGGCCATAAAAGGGAAAACTACTAGAGGAGAGGGATTCGATCCGGTGCTGTGGATTGAACTTCGGCGTAGCTCAATGGTTAGAGCGCTTGGTACATAGAATCAAGGACCCGGGTTCGATCCCCGGCGCCGGAGCGAATAACTTAATGGCCATATATTATATGGATAATATGTGGAGACAAAGAGGAAGGCAGAAAATAGGAAAGACTGGAGAATGCTGGGTTTGCAGTGAATGACCTGCTCATGGGCAGAACACTATGAATGAATTAATGAATCAGAATTCTGCTCCAGGCATTTTAAAGAACGTGCATGAATAATCTGTGAAGTAGTTTTATAGTACCCAAGGACTATAATAGCAGTAGTAATAGTACTAGGGGATAACAGTAAGCCTACTGGAGGTAATAGTAGTAGTAGCAGTTATATTTTAATTAAAACACTTTCAATTTCAGAGGTAATTCAGCGTTGAAATTCAACGTGGGCAAGTAATGACCCATAGTTTTTTCCTTTATCCTTTATACAGGACAGGTTCTTTGACGTACTGTAAATGGGCTATTCCATCTCAAATCGACCGAAATATAGAGAAAATTGACCTTGCAAATTTTAAACACAATGAAACATTTTTGTACGTAGAGAACTGTGATATAATGCTTTGTGCAAAGTTTGAGGCATCAGAACTTCATAGTGTTTAAATTAAAAATATTTAAATTTATCGTATTTTCATAAAATTAGCAACTTTAAACTGTTGTGACTCCAAAACCCTTTACCCAATGATCAAAATCATAGTTTATTTTGATGCTGAGAAATTAAAGTTTATATTGACATGTAAGCAGTTTTTCTTACTTTTTATGGAAATGAAGAAATTTAAATTTTTCTTCATTAAGACGCCTTTGACCACGAAAATATATTTTAAAAATATTTCCTACTGGTGTACCGTTGACAAGAAAGTATTGAAAATACCAAATAAAGAAAATAAATAGTACGCGCGTGAAGTAACCAGCTGACTGTGAGACGGGAGCTAGCCGAGACAAGCAAGGCCAGGAGACAAACACGTGATGTTTCGTCTAGTAGCGCATAGCTGGGCTAGCTTTATCACAAGTTTTCATAAACACAGGAGTAAAATGACACCCAACGCTCGCTTATCTTCAGCTCTCAGCCAGTGCGTGCGGTACTGCGCCGTTCAAGTCTAGACGTGTGAAAATAATTTATTTAATACCCTCGAAACTTATTGCCGAGCCACTAAGCAAACAATGCCGAATCCCTCTTAATAATGCAAGATTTTTCTCAATATTTTTTTACATTTTTACAAATTGGTAAAAAGCCTAAAAGTAAGTAAAATCAGATTATCTGTCTCTCTGTATACAATGAAAATAAGGATTACTTCTTAACATAACGTACCAAATGTCAGCTTCAAAATGAGCTTCCGTTCAATGTTCTGCAGTAATTGGTCCCAGAGTTCTGAGCGCTGAAATAGGCTTGTTTTTATAAAATACGCTAAACTTGTCGCTCAATAGTAAGAAAACCGTTTGACTTTCGATAGTATATTTTTGAAAATGCACTGTCCTCAGCACCTTGTATAAATAGGGAAAAAATTAGAGTATTAAAAAAATGCGAGGTTTTTTACTGATCGATTTCATATGGAATAACCCAAATGTACTATAGGCCTACTGAAATGAATTCATATTAACGATTTTCATCGTCCTTAACAAAACCAGTCTTCGACCCGGATTTAAACCCACAAACCTCTGATACAACGGCAAGATGGCAATCACAAGTCTGACTCCGAGCGCTATACAGTATCTAGAATATGTCGATATAACATTCGTGAGTTTACACCAAGCAAACCCAATCACAACGACGTGGGACTGACCTATGCTTTTCAATAAGGTCAGT